>NC_085860.1:35189018-35266518 GCF_034702125.1 Engraulis encrasicolus
TGAGGTTTCAGAGCCTGGATTGAAAACAGCAGCAGAGAACACCTCCATGTTGGCAAACATGCATTATCATCATACGTGATCAGCGGGATAAATTTTCTCAGTGTGGCTAGATTCACATACATGTGATTGGAGAAAATCACGCAGCTGCTTGCTGATTCTCACAGCACATGTGAGCGACTGACTGCTGCATCACGTGACTCACAAGCACACACACACACACTTCACACATGCTCACTGCTCACTACTCAAGCCCTCCCTCTGCCTCTCTCTGTCACCATACAAATACACTTTCCCATTTTCACTCCCATTTCCACCCTTTTTCCGCATTCTGTCTCTCTCTCTCTAGTGTTAATTATCTTTCTTCCTATTTGTCTGCTCCCTTCCTTCTCATCCCGAGACACACTCTCTCTCTCTCTCTCTCTCTCTCTCTCTCTCTCTCTCTCTCTCTCTCTCTCTCTCTCTCTCTCTCCCCCACACACACACACCGACACGTACAGCCACATCATGGTCTCCAGCTCCATCATTGAACTCAGGGCAGAGGGTGATGTGGGCTGTGTGAAGTGAGCACGACTTCAGCTCCCACATCTACAATCACTGACCACACTTCCTCTGTCTCCCACTCTGAAGGCGGAAGATTGCTATTTGAAGATGCTATATTCTCTCTCTCTCTCTCTCTCTCTCTCTCTCTCTCTCTCTTTCTCTCTCTCCTATCTCTTCCCCCTGTTTTTCATTTCCACCTTGTTATGAGTAAAATCGTATCTGAATTGTGCGGTGTGATTAGTATGCTGTAAATCATGCTTCCTATATCAGCACTTTCCTTCTCCTTGCTTATCCACCATATGCTTTTCTATCCATCATCCATCATCTCTTTGAATGCGTATGCGTGCATGCCCATGTGTGTGTGTGTGTGTGTGTGTGTGTGTGCGCGCGCACACGCGTGTGTGTGTGTGTGTGTGTGCATGAGTGTGTGTGTGTGTTTGTGAGAGAGAGAGAGAGAGAGAGAGACAGAAACAGAGAGAGAGAGAGAGAGAGAGAGAGAGAGAGAGAGAGAGAGAGAGAGAGAGAGAAACAGAGAGAGAGAGAGAGGCTGTCTGCTTGTCTGTCTGTCAGTCTTGTTGTCCGTCTAACCTCATGTTTCTCTGTATGTTCTGAGTAGTGACCTCCACCATAGTGCATAATTAGTATAACCCCATCTACTTGTTCTTGTTTGTTAAAAGGGCAGGCAGTATACAAGCCCTGGAGGAGTGAAATTACTCACTACTGCAGTGCATCTATATTTGTCTCTTGATTCATACTTGGCAGTGCATAAATCACACCAACTAGGCTACTTGACAAGGAGGCCAGCAACACAAAAGTGTGCTGCACATTGCTGTGGGTGAATGTGGCAAAATAACATTCTTTAACATTATAAAATGAACAAAATAAACACTAAACAATCATTATAACCAAATGATTAGCTCCTTCAAAGAAACTCATTCAAAATGATGATTGTAGATCGCGCTACAAATGTAATTCCACATCCACTGATTTCATAACTCAATCATACTAAATTTGATTCCCCTCCATATTGTGGGGCCTGATTGGTCTCAAATGAATTTACAATGCTTTGTATAACTGTTCCTGTTATGTGTATATTACATTTAGCAGACACATTTATCCAATGAGAATTACAGACGATGACATAATAAACAACAAACAATGTGTGCTCAGAAAACACATAGATTTCTAATGTGCAAAGGCATTTTCCAGTACTTCCTGCTGTTCCAATAAGGACACTCTGATTATACATCAGATCTTGTTGTTTAGTCTTTGAAAATGATCAAGACATTACCGGAGCCAAACTGCTCCTCCAATAGTCTGGTGCATTGCAGAGTCACCGTCTCTAGTGAGACTCGGTCAAAGCCTCTGGCTTGCTTGATCAGATCTATATCAGGTGAGGAAAAACTAGCTGTGAGCTCACTGCCCCACTGAGCACAACACAGCACTGACTCTGGCACTGTAGGGCAACTACTGGCAGTGCTGGCGGCGTCAGTCAGAACACATAGGTGAATGAATGGGAGAGAGAGAGAGAGAGAGAGAGAGAGAGAGAGAGAGAGAGAGAGAGAGAGAGAGAGAGAGAGAGAGAGAGAGAGAGAGAGATGAATCCTAGATACAAAGAGAGCCTGGAGAGCCTGCTTGGAGAGCCTGAATGATACAATATGGCAAAACGAGAAAGTGGCCCGAAAGACCTCTGTCTAGCCAACAGAAAAGACCAACAGCGAATTGGGATTGTTTCCCCTCTGCTTTCACTTCTCTGAGTCTTGATTTTTTTATGCTGGGTGCAGTCTGGCACTCTGATCAAAGAGCTCCCTGATTGGACTTGATCTCTGCCAACACCGCAAGGCAGTAGGCAGCTGGTCACACTTAGTTGCCGTATGCTTTTCTTCACACCCGGTATTTTTTCAACATTAATATGCATTTTTATACAGAAGGTGGCTGACTTTCAACCTAACTGAAAGTTCTTCCTAACCACCTCAAATTGCAGCTTCAACCCAGTCACTTTTAAAAGTCAAGTGCAGCAATGTCACATTTCCAGCTGATAGTTTAGACAAAAGTCAAAAGCTGAGGTGGAGGTGGGTTTTTTTTGGCATTTCTTTCCCCCCAATACAAGCTTCTTCGCTGTGTGGGTGGTAGGCCTTCTATCCCATCAATAGTTGTGTCAAAATGAGTGAGTGAGCAAGCAGATTCTTGTGTTTCAGAGAGGTGGGTTGACACAGTGCTCGGGCCAAGCCAGATGGCTAGTGACTGAGCACTGGGAAAAGCGTCTTCTGTCATCCTCTGGGCCGGGTGGCAGATTGCAGACGACAATGATGATGCTAAGCCAACAATCAGGGCTGTTTCGAGGTACTCAGGGTGCCAGGCAAAGAAGAAATCTGGGGCCCTTATCACCGCCACCACTAACCCTTCTTCTCTTCAAATTATTGGGGAGGGGCACCTCAACAGAGATTTCGATAGCAGCGTCATTACATTTTCCTTTCATTGATTTTCTGTCATTGAGTGCTGCCACTCTTGTTAATGTTAAACCACAGTTGTTAACGCTGTCATTTACATGCAAGTACAGAATCAGTCATAACCATGTCCCCACTTTGATGGGGGCCCCTAATCAATTGCCTAACTTGCTTGCCTGGTTGTGACAGGCCTCCCAACCCTGCACAGTAAATGTTGCAGTGTTACTTCAACACTTAGAGAGTTCATTTGAGTCCAAATGATGCCAAATCAACTCTCTAAGTGTTAAATGAGCACTGCAGAATTTACTGTGTGAGACCTCCTCCGCACACATGCTGCTGGTGGTGGTATTCTCAGCCTTCCGTTTTTTTTCGGGCCATATTAGGCAATTGGAGATCTGCGTGTGTGTCATTGGTGGCACAGATGGCGGATTTTGTGGTGGATTTATTCTGTCTTCTTGCGAGACTGATGCTATCCTGAGAATGCGACTATTCATAGCCATGGTATTCTTCTGACATACGTATATTCAGAGGGACATTTGCATTTCTTCCGTTTTGTTTTCCTTATTATGTTTTCCCCATTAACCTACCCACCCAAATAGTAACCATCGCCATTATGTACAGATCTGTTTAGATGACTTAGCACTAACTTAGCAGCTGGCACTTACAGGGTAGACTGGTACTGAAGCATTGTGGGGTTAGCTTTGCTAAAAGGCACTCCCAAATGTGACCTCTTAAAGCTACATGGATAAGGGTACACACACATTTTTCACTTTTCACATTTTGTCCTCCTGAAACCTGAGGTAAACCTGGATTCTTGAGGCTAACTAGGCCTAGCCATTACAGCCTGGCGATACCATCCTATGCACTCCTCCCAAAGATTTTGGCTCCTCAGATAGTTTGGCGAAACCCTCCTAGCTTGGTTCGCTCACTGTTTGACGCAAAGTCCGTTACTGATTGGTTAAGGTGACACTTCACACTTTTGTTTTGTTATTTGCTTTTGTAACTCCAATGAATTTAAATTGCTAAGTAAGATCAGACCAGCTCCCACCCTCCGACAGATTCCTCTTGGCTTTCGCCAGACTGTTTGACGGAGTCAACAGTCGGCTTTCGCCCAGGCTATAGCCATTAGATCTCAGCTACAATCAGTCAACTATTTTACCAAAGCGAATTACAAAGGAGTGCATAATGCTCACCCATCAGTATCTATGGACACGTTCGTAGGCTATATTGGAAATATAGTGGTCAGCATGTACTGACCCAAGCCAATTTACTACAGCTAACACATGGCTCTTGGTAGTACGCCTCTGGGCTGATTAGTGTTCATCCATCTGAGGTCGAGACAACTCTGCAGGCAGTGGAGCTTTAATAAACTCACATCCACATCATCCACATGCCCATCACCTTCATTCAACTGATATCATTTTCCAATGGTGACTTTTTTGTTCTTCTTCTTTTCCATCTGGTGGTAACATGCACCATGATCCATTCTCTCCACAGCACTGTTATACAGTAATACAATGTAAGATATCCACTTAATTGTCAGAGTCAGGGTTGATGGTCTTTATAGATCCACCATTAGCTATAGCTTGTCTCATTATTTTCCTCTCACATGGTCCTGCTGGAGGGCAGACGACAAAGCCTTTCAGTACAACACTGAAGACAAAGGTTATTTTTGCTCCAGGAATAACCTGGGGTTATTTGTGTGTGTTTGTGAGTCATTGTGTGTGTGCGCTCCTAATTGACACACAGAGAAATTGGGATTGGCATAAGGTAGGCTATTACTGTGTGTGTGTGTGTGTGTGTGTGTGTGTGTGTGTGTGTGTGTGTGTGTGTGTGTGTGTGTGTGTGTGTGTGTGTAGGTGTGTGTGTGTGTGTAGGTGTGTGTGTGTGTGTGTACCTTCTGTGGGGGTGGGTGTACTGGACAGATTCATCACTGACCATTAGTGTTTACTATTGTCCTGAGGGAGTGATGATAGTTTAAAAAGAAAGCCCAAGCCTGACTATGGCTCTTGCCTATGACCTTGAGAATTAGCAAAACAAACCTAGCATGTGGGCAGCTGGGGACTGTGTGAAGTAATCTGAATATTGAATGTAACAGCCCCCCCCCCCCTTCCAGGCAACCCCCCCCCCCCACGCACAAGCCCGCCCCCCTGCACACCATTCACACACTCACACACCCACACACCCTACCACACAGCTCTAGATGTTAAACCCGGAAACCAGGTTTTTTGTTGTTGCTGAGACGCTGTAAACGCAACAAACTAACCCCACGAGATACAACATTGCATAATCTTCGCCTGTCCTTAAGGTAGCAAATCGTCTTGTTGCTTTAATTTTAATTTTCTCGGGGTGAGGTAGCTCAGGGAGATCAGCTGTCATACACCGAACATGCGCACTCTATAGAAAGACAGAGCGCCGCTGTGCTCTCTCTCTCTCTCTCTCTCTCTCTCTCTCTCTCTCTCTCTCTCTCTCTCTCTCTCTCTCTCTCTCTCTCTCGCGTAACCTCCATCCCTCCGCGGAGAGATACCAGGGATACGTTATCGGAGGAGAGTGGAAATGGGGCAATAATCAGAGATGGCACTGCGGCGTGAGGTATGGTTTGAAACGATTTTTCACTGACATTCAGCGGCGTCAGGTATAATTCCTCACATTTGTTTTCGTGCTCGGTTCGGAGGACCTTTGATTCCGGAGAGCCGTGGAGGGGGGACACTCCGAATCTGAAGGCTTGGGAATGCCTCTGATGGGGTAGGCTAATGCTTGGTGCTGAAACGGAAAGCTGGGGGAGAGGGCTGCATTAGACTATAGGAGATTATAGACAGGGTTTATCGAACATGTGGCACAAAATACACCAACTAAGCATTGCTATAGAAACATCTGACGGAAAGGCACGTCCACTTTCAGCAGTCATAAATGTCTGTCGCCTTTCTGACTCTTGTATTATGCATGCGGTTGGCATTGCTAATCGTCTGTCTGGAATCACGACGAAGAAGCTGGATGCTTTCGGCATTTTTCACGTTTTGGTTTGATAGTTTTTATGAGGTAGGCTATCAGTGTATCTGGTGGCTTTTTCACGTGAAAAGATATCACATTCAGTGACCCGATTAACATATTGATATGATAGGCTACTGTTGTCAAAGTGAAGGCGTGCAGTTGTGGAAAATGTTACATGTTTTAAAGGATGTTAGGCTGAGTGCAGATATTTGAGCAGTCGTTCTACAACCAGGATCTGTTAAGGTCCATCCCTAGACTGGCTGTGACCGAGGCTCTCTGGTAGTAGCTACTCTTGGATTTCCAATAGGCTACACTGCTCTTGCAATCTTGCGTTTGGCCATACGTCGTGTAGTACGAAACACCAAACTGTACACGGAAGCATATGCTGCACCGTGTCCTTGGTATGTTGAGATGTGAACAACTAAGAGCTTTGCCATAGGCTACGTGAACGTCTTCAATGCATTTTCTTCCCCGACCATGTTTTACGCGGCTACACAACGTCATTCGACGTAGCCTACACTGTTAGTCCACTAGTAATTCTGTAGTAACATTGGCCTATATGTGAAACGAAAGAAGCTTTTATTCGAGACGGGTCCCTGTTCTGCTTTTTGTTGCAGCCACCCTTTTCTAGTCCTAAGGAGAGCGTATTGTATTACCCATTGAAAGGAAGACATCCGTCTATCTTTCCTGGCGTGTGGAAGTGTAGAACAGAAATCAATAGCAAGGGTTTAGTGCCCTGTCCATGGTGCTGAACGAAAACGGCGAATCACATTGGAAGGGAGAGCCATATTCACACAGTAGGCCTACCACCTATATAACATTATAACCTGCTAAACATTCAAACATAGTACCTTCTAACATATATATTTCTCTCACTCTTTTATAATAGAGTCACAATATATAGCTACACATGGCCCTAGTCTTCTATCAATACCATTTTAATATCACTGTACCTAGCTAAAACTTTGCCTTTACAGCATGTTAGATGGTCAACGAGTTATGTGGCTGACCTCACAGTCGGCCACACTTACTTGAGTAACTTTGTTTACCCAGGGTTATCATCCATTAACATTTCTTATGACGAGTGCAAATATGAAGGCATGGTGGTAAATAACAGTTATACGCACCTAAACAGCAAGGAACTCATATTCACTGTCACACACAGCCTGCAACTGTTGTGTGACGAACTCTAGAAAAACAATCAATACCTTCATGACTTCACACAGGGACAAAAAGTATGTAATTTGTTTTAATTTGGTTGGATGTGTTGTTGGGATTTTGTTGGCCTAATTATACTGTTCACAAGTATAATTTTGATCCTAACCTCAGTGTAGACAAATTCCGCAGACCCCTTACAAGCTCTAATATCCCAGATTAAGAACCAATGCCCTAGAACAATGTGGTCATCCAAGTTGTTTGCTATGTCTTCCAATTAAATGCAGAACAAAATGTTGTAGGCATGAATGTTGAAAAAACTCTGAATGTTTTTTTTTCTAGTGTGATACATTCTCTGTAAATTCAGAGGAAATTACAGTGTGATATCTTCCATCCATGTTCTGTTTACCATGGCACTTACACCTTACCACAAGGCCACAAGGACAACCTCAGTTCTTTTTCATTCATTCAACTATGTACTGTATATGTTGTGTGTCTGCCTATTGGGCCCAGAGCCTGTAATAAAGTCCATGTATATACCATCATCTTCAAACATCACTTTCTCAGTGTTCTGACAAAATCATTTTTTTCTTCTAATGTCTTTCAGCGGCAGATGTGAGTCATCAGAGCCATCAGTCAGGGAAGGCCCCAGAGCTCTCTGAAGTCTGTCCCATCGTTCATGCCAGCAGTGTGGGTGCCTCAGACCAGCTGGCCCCTGGTGAAGGGATCCCCATCTCTTCAGCCAGCCCCACTGTCCAGTCTGGAGACCGAAGGCCATGTTCTCTAACTTCCTGGGCGGGGGCAACCCCCTCAATGCCGTGTCCTCGGCAGCCAACAAGTTCAGCTTGTTCGGGGACGAGGGAGAGGAGGACAAGCAGAAGCAGCAGCAGCAGCAGCAGCAGGCCAAGCCCCCAGTCCAGCAGGGCAATGGCCAGCCTGCATCACAGATAAAAGGTGGTCCAAAGCCGGGGGGTCAGCAACCCCGGGGTCCCTCTCCGCAGGGGCCCAGCAGAGGAGGGTCGCCACAGCAGGCAGGCCGGGGGAAACCTGGGACTCAGCAGCAGTCAGGAGCCCCTGGGCCTGGGGCTCGTGGCCCTGGAGGGGCCCCGGGAGCATCCGCATCGCCGGGGCCCACCACCAAAGCGGCAGCCCAAGGGAAAGGTGGCCCCGGGCCAGGGGGTAAATCACTGTGCCCAATATGCAAGAACACGGAACTTAATGTCCAGTCCAAGGAGCCTCCAAACTATAAAAACTGTACTCAGTGCAAGAGCCAGGTCTGCAGCTTGTGTGGATTCAGTCCTCCAGACTCAGGGGTAAGGGGATTTACATGGTCCATTTACTCTGTGAATTATAGTGTGGTGGGTGCAGCAACATCCAAGCGACAGCCATGCTCAAAATGTTATTCTGTCCACATAATTTCAAAATATTGGAGAAATGCATTTGGGCATGTTTATCGAATATTTGAAAAGAAAAAAAACAACAAAAACACCAAAAGCAAAATCCACTCCAAAGCACCCATTTGAATGACTTCTAGTCTAATTTGTATGACGGAGCTGTAATGTTATGACATTAAATATTCAGATTTTTGTGGAAAATGAATCATGCCATTGTGCGATTTTGAAAAGGGTACTAAGCTGTATGTAGTATCTCGTGAAAATTACCAGCTAAGATGTTTGCATCTTAATATTAGTATTTGACATGTACCACACATTGTATAACATTTTGGTATTCATGACGATGCTGAAAGGCAAACATCATGTTTTCTTGTCCTCTGATGCTCATGTGCTAAGTCATGTTTTGTGTTTGTTTACGGTAGCAGGAGGCATGCACTAACACACCTAAATTCATTGAGCCATGAAGCTGTTTAAAGTTTCAACAGTAATCCCATTAGAACCACATAATACAATTAACTCCAGGATGTAGGCTATTCAGACTAATGAAGACTCAGATCTCATAAGACACACCATGACAATGGGCAACATTCGAATGCCATATTTTCATTCGAAACGCGTTGTTCGCTCCGAGAAATAAAGTAAAGAAAAGTAAGCAGTGTGCGGTGTCTCTTGAATTTTGTTAATTGAGCCATATTTTCATCATTGGTTATTAGCAAATCATCCACATCTAACAAATAGATTTTCTAATGATGTTGAAATGCAGAACATTACACTTAACAGACACCGTTCTCATCCAAAGCAACTTACAGCTATGTACACAGCAAATTTTGAAGGGCCAATTCAACACTGGAGGTGTTGTACCAACACTCTGAGTGTTAAAATCGACTCTGATGGTGTTGAATTAACACTGCAAATTCCACTGTGTAGGTACAGGGTAGCGGTTACAGCCCCTGGGGCCAGGTGCCTCAAGGCAGTTCAGCTTTTACCTAGTCGTTAGAGTGGGATTGAAATGAATGAAATGACTAATTGATGTCATTTTTTGTAATTGCAGGGGAAAGAATGGCTTTGCCTGAACTGCCAGATGCAGAGAGCACTGGCAGGTGCAGAACCTCCAGGTCCTCCCGTGAAGAAACCCCAGCCCCAGGCCAACAAACCCCCAGCAGCCTCACAACCTTCAAAGACTGGGCCTCCACCGTCAGCTTCTCCTGGCTCTCCTCAGAGAAAGCCACCCACGCAAACCCAGGACCCTGGGAAACCTCAGCAACAAATGCCAAAGGGTGGAACCTCCCCTGCCAAATCTGCAACACCACAGCCACAACCGCCCAAGCAGGAGTCCGGCTTGTTTGGCTTTAGTTTCGGTGGTATGACAGACACTGCAAGATCCAGGTCTCCATCACCTCAACCTGCTGCTGAGGCAGTTACTGGGAAGGTGATGGGCTTTGGCTCATCACTATTCAGCTCAGCATCAAGCATGATCAACATGGAGTCGACTCCCACACCACCTACAACCCGTAAAGAGTCTGTGTCAGCCCAGGGTCCTCCGAAGGGTCCACCATCTTTAGATTCGAAACCACCTGCTGTTCAGAAACCAGAGGCAAAGAAAGCAGAGCCTCTGCAACAGACCAAGGCCACTTCAGCTCCAAGCAAAAAGGAAGACCCCTCAACAGGGCCCCAGAAAAAGGATGGACCCTCCCCGCCTCCCTCCAAAACAGCTTCTTCATCCTGTCCACTCTGCAAGGTTCAACTCAACAAGGGCTCCAAGGATCCTCCCAACTACAACACCTGCACAGAATGCAAAAGCACTGTATGCAACCAGTGTGGATTTAATCCCATGCCACACGTGAAAGAGGTAAGATTCCCCAAAGTAATTTATTCCCCTTGATCAGCTGCCATAGTGTGCATTGCTTGGTAAGATATGTGGATTTAGCATACTATAGACTATTACTAATATGTGATTCAGTTACAGTCCCATGGTTAAATGGTTGGTATGTTGGAAACCAAGGAAGGAGGAACATCACTGTTAGTATATAATCCATTGCTTGTCTGTTGTTACCATGTATTGGGCATACTCATAGGGCACACAAAGATATCATGCTGATGCCTCTTGTGCAGAAGTAACCATGTACTGAACATTATTCTGTATTGTTGACATAAGCAAACAAAACAAAACAATTACATATTTATTTTAAATTAAGAATGTGAGTGATATTTCTGTTTTATTTGTTTATTTTCAGCATTATTTTCAATTATTTTTTGTTTGTTTTGTTTATTTGCCTGTTGTTTTGTTTGGGGAATGGTTGTATCTCTACAAATTGGGTAGAGAGATGAAAAATAACCAGCCTGTAATTCAGCCTGTCAACCAAGCTACTCTTTGTTCCCCACATTATTTATTTTGATAAGCGCATTTGTTTGTGTTCCTTGTTTCTATATAGAAGTCCTGTTTGTTGTGTGTAAGGTATGTTTATTTGCCTTCAGTATATGTTTTTTTTCATATGATATAGGGTGCAAACACTACACACACTGAGGATGTGATTTTTGTGTATGCTGTGAACATGCTGTACAAATTGGGTTAGAAAGCTGTTCTCTGTTTGTGTCTTTTGCTCGTTTGGATATCCAAAGGTTTTTAACAGTACAAATCTTTTCACAGCATAGTTTTTTTTGGCACAGATTATAAAGTCAACTAACTTTTCTTTCCAGAGGCTGTGTAATAAATTAGCCATTAGACCGCTATCCTTTATCGGCAACGATTTCAAACTCTCAGCCTATAAAGCTATAATCACAAATGATGTGTGATTCCCCAGTTGCATGAAAATAAGTAGCTGTTGATGCATTTATCCAGAAAAATCCTCCATCTCCCCCAGGGTTTTCTCATCTGGCAGGGCAGGGCAGTCGATGTTGGTTTCAGCTCTTAATGGCTGATTCATCTCTGAGGTTGTCTCAAATACAAGGGACTTGACCCTGGACTATGTAATTTAACGCTGACAGTTTGCATGCAGCCTGGCAAGGAGAGTCCAAGGGTACTCGGTTGCATGTGGTGTCACCGTGAAGGGATCACAAATAGGGCCATAGCCAGAGTTCATTTAGAGATTTCTCTTTCAAGCTGCCCCAAGATCATGTGAGGGCAAATGGCTCATTTATGGGCTGCTATTCCAAAATGAATCTGCATATTTTAATATTTTGAAAAATTGAATGTCTCAACTTGGATTGCAAGTGAGATGTCATCTTATGATATTAATATGTACCATTTCTTTAAAAAAAACTGATTAAAAAAAAAAAGTATTGTATCTTACAGTGCACTATTACCTATTCCAGTCTTCCCCCTCTTCACAAAATGGTTTCACTACGTACTTCTTTAGACAGAGTAAACATAATATTAGCCTGTCAGACTGTGCCATAGTCAGGCAGTTAAATTCAGCAGTGTTAAATAGAGACTTAATATATGACCCAAATATCAACAACACAATGTGAATATAGAATGGCCGACTCTGCAAGTCTTGTCCAAGTCCATGCAGCAGATATATAGCACGTAAATGCAACATAAATTCTGAGATGAATTTAAACTAAAAATAATTAACTGTTATAGTACGGCCATTGCATCCCTTTATTGAGTAATGGCATTAAGCATCTGTGAAGAAAAGTCCTTATGTTTTACCTTCCTCAAAGCACTGCTTAGCGACTGTAACTTAATTTAATTTCCTTAATTTCCCCCTGGGATCAATAAATGATACTCTACTTGCGACACACATGTCTGTTGTGGGCAATGGACATGGAAGGTGAAATGTAGCTCAGCTGTAGCATATCCTTTTTATTCTTGATAAAGTTCTTGAAATGTGTTGAAACACCTGCTGTAATATAGTCCACAAAACGTATGTGGCAAAGACCATGGAAAAAAACAAGCATTGGGCTGAATAACGAACATGCATGGTGTGTTTTTGACAAGTACGGTATGGTAAACCACATGGTATTCCATACTTTCCAAAACAAAGGAAGGAAGCTTTAACATTTAGTCAGGGTTATGTAGAAAAAGTACTTTCATTTATAGTGTGTTTTCTTCTATATAAACATAATTATTGCTATAGTCTCTCTTTATCTGCATATAAATGAAAACAATTGTATCCAAACATAAACCTAATTTGAAATGTAAAATATACATGAAGTAGGTCACCCCTTGAAAATGAAATATTCTCCTGGTATACATAAATAAGGTACATCCCAGGAGCAGAGGCTTTTTTGCTGTTTCTTTTTTCAGGTTCAATGATATAAGGATTTTGACCAGCACACAGTAAGTGAACAGTGGAGTCTTGTGTGACATAGTGATTTGGCATACATTAGTCATTTACCAATGTAATATCATTACAGGTCAAGGAGTGGCTATGTTTAAACTGCCAAATGAAACGGGCCCTTGGAGGAGCTGATCCTCCTGGACCCATGATGAAACCTCATCCCCAGTCCAAAAAACCCTCAACCACATCCCAACCCCTCAGTAAAGCACCCCCTCCCTCTGTCTCGCCTCAGAAGAAACAAAGTGCACCTGCACCCGTGACTGGACAAGATGTGAAAAAACCTGGTCAACCTAGCCAGTCTGTCCCAACTACCAAACAGCAACCCCAACAACCCCCTGTCAAAATTCAAAAGCAGATCACTGAAAAGGGAGCCTCCCCTGCCAAATCCATTCCCCCTCCCCAACCTGAACCTGCTAAAGAAGAGTCTAGCTTTTTTGGCTTTGGTTTTGGTGGGAGCAAAGACACATCACGATCCCGCTCTCCCTCACCGCAGCCCCCAGGATCTGTCTCTGGAAAGGTTTTTGGCTTTGGTTCTTCAATATTCAGTCAAGCATCTAATTTAATTTCATCTGCAGTGCAGGATGAGGGCCCCACAAAATCTCCAACTGCTCCCACATCGGCTAAGGCCTTGTCCCAAGTACATACCGGGGACAGCCAGGCGTTGCTTACAAAGAAAGATAATGAAAAGAAACAAGAAGGAGAGAAACCAGGGCAAAAGTCATCGGATCAAAGGAAAACAGAGGAAAAGCCAGTTAGCAAAGGTCCAGGTACTTTGCTGAAAGATGAAGATGATGTTAAAAAAGAGAAACAGACATTAGGTGAACCATCAAAATCCCCTAAGCAAAGCGATGATCCTGCTACCCCAGCCTCACTACAGCAAAAACCTCAGCCATTACAGCAGCAATCCAAGCCTGAGAATAAGCCTGTCCAATCACCTGCCAAAAAGGTTACTGAAGGGGAAGAAAATCCTGAAAGTAAGAAATTGCCAACCCAGTCCCATCCCAAAGGGACAAAACCAGTTGATATAAATCCATCACCACAGCAGTCGCCACAGCAGAAAACCTCTCAACCACAGAGCTTGGGTCAACCTCAGCAGCCAACGCATAGTCCTGCTCGTTCTGTCAAAGCTACACCTAAAACACAAACAGAGCCTCCTAAACAGGATGCAGGTTTGTTTGGCTTTAGTTTTGGTGGAGCAAAGGATAGATCTAGATCTCAGTCACCAGCATCCCAACCAGAAGGGTCAGTCTCTAACAAGGTTTTAGGGTTTGGTTCCTCTATGTTCAGCTCAGCGTCTACTTTTATCAGCTCAGCTGTGCAGGATGAACCATCAAACAAACAAACAGGAGCAAGTCAAGACACAGCAACTAAGGCACCCAATGAAGTTAAATTAGAGGACAGTAAACCAGACAAAAAGTTAGACAATACAAATCCCACAGAAACAAAACAAGCATCTGTGCCTGCCAGCAAGCCCACCACTACACCACAGTCTGTAAGCAAGGAAAAACCTATTACCACACCTCAATCCAAAGAGACGATGACAGCAACCACTACAACAGATTCAACTCAAAAGGCAACACCATCTGTGCAAAAAACTATTGATAAGAAGGAGGTCGTACATACCCCTCCGCAGGATATGTCCCAAAAGCCTACGCCATCCACTGCAAGTTCACCTAAAAAAGTTGCGCCACCACAATCTGATCCACCGAAACAAGAGTCTGGATTCTTTGGGTTTGGATTTAGTAGCCCATCAAAGTCACAGTCTTCTTCGTCTCAAGCATCTGTATCAGGGAAGATGTTTGGCTTTGGCTCTTCTCTCCTCAGCTCTGCATCTAACTTAATAACCACAACTGTAGATGACACCTCAGCAAAACAACCTCCTGATAAAAAGGATTCTGTATCAAGTGAAACTAGATCGCAAATAGCAAAACCAGATCAGAAGCCAGTATCTACTGACAGCAAGCCAGAAGAAAAGACGCCAGAGATAGCAAAAGTAAAAGAGGGCTCAACACCCATTACAGCACCAGTGATAACTTCCCCAAAAACACCAGGGTCACCACTAACTTCATCTAAACCACAACAGAAAGCAGTACCCGTAACTCTGCAAAGCAAAGAGCCTATGCCATCTGCACAGACAGTGAAAGTAGAAAACGCCAATACTAGTGAAGATAGCAAAGTCCAGGCACAATCTAAACCACTTAGTCAGATGCCAGTGATAAAACAAACCCCACAACAAAAACAGTCTCCAATGAAAACGGCACCACAGGAAAAAATGGCCACCCCACAAGACTCAGGCTTCTTTGGATTTGGTTTTGGTAAAGATAAATCTCAGCCTGTACAGACTCAGTCCACAGAATCTGTATCTGGCAAAGTTTTTGGCTTTGGTTCCTCTATATTCAGCTCGGCATCCAACTTTGTGTCATCAGCTGCCCAGGGTGAGTCCATAGCTACAACGTCTAGTTCCCAAAATAATGCAGTTCCACAACAGCCTTTGTCCAAGACTTCTGAACAAGAAGCTAAACCAGTCACTAAGCCGAAAGAAGGCAAAGCGTCAGACAGACAGCAAAACAAAGTATCCCCTGTGGCCTCTGCTGTGGAAGACCAAGTGCACCCTAAGTCTCAAACTAGTAAAGATAATCAACCATCTAAGAATGCAGAGATAACAAAGGAGGCTGGACAGGCAGATAGCATTAAAGGTGTAAAACAACAGCCCATAGCCATAACAGGTAAAGTCCCTACACCATCAAACCAACAAAGCAAAGACCTCTCCACAAAGGGTCCTGAAAATGCCTCTTCAAGTAAATTACCAGCACAGTCAAGCAAACCCGTTTCTACAGAAAAGACAGACATGGCTCAAAATGTGTTGCCCAGTGACAAAAGAGAACAAAAATCTCATGATCCAAACATCAAATTGGAAGACATTCCTAAAAAGGCAGCACAAGATTCAACCAAAAGAGAAATTTCTGGAACAACTAAAGCAGTACCTCCCCAACCCAAACATGAATTTCCCCCTCAACAAGCTGCAAAGACAAAACAGCCAGAGTTAAAAACTGCTCCTACTCAAAAATCTGTACCCATCCCGAAGCCTGAACCACCTAAACAAGAGTCAAGTTTCTTTGGTTTTGGCTTTGGAACGTCAAAAGAAACATCAAGGTCTCGATCATCTTCACCTCAACCACAAGGGTCTGTTTCAGGTAAAGTGATGGGTTTTGGCTCATCAATATTTAGTTCCGCGTCGAATTTAATATCATCGTCCATGCCAGATGATCACACCTCCCAGCAAAAGGTGACTGTTCCAACACCACATGAAAACAAAAAACCTGTAACAACACAAGGCACTACTGTGTCACAACCATCTGCAGAATCTAAACAAACCACCACACAAAAAACAGTGGTGAAGGAAGATGAGGTAAAACCTGACAAAAAGACTGTAGAGGGAAAGACAGATGAAAAGCAGAAACAGGAACCCAGACAGAAAGTTCTTACAGACGGTGACAAGAAACATGAGGGAAATGTATCTCAGAGACAGCAAATGGAGATGGACAAGAAACCTCAGGAGAAGAATATGACAGATGTACGTGAAGACAAAAAGAAAGAGGATAAGGAAGCATCTATGCCAAAAACTGATAAGGAAATTCAGGGTAAATCTGGGCCAACCACTCTAACACAGAAAGATTCTGCACCATTAAAGTCTACAAAAGAGCCTATGTCCAAAACACCACAACCAACCAATACGGAATCAGAACAACATACCACACAAGGAAAAGACATGGCAACAACTGCCAAACAGCCTCCACAGACAATACCTGTACAACAAAAGATAACTGACACATCCCAAAAGGGGACCCCAAAAGACAGCATGTCAGCGATCAAACTAAAACAACAAACTGAGGCTGCAGGTCCAAAACAGGAGACAAGCCTGTTTGGGTTTGGATTTGGCACAGCTAAAGATGCAATAAAGTCACAGTCAACATCCGTAGGTTCTGTGTCTGGTAAAGTTATGGGCTTTGGATCCTCTATTTTCAGCTCAGCATCTAATTTAGTTACATCATCTACACATGATGAGCCTTCAGAAATGCAGACTACTATGCAGAAAGACCATGCATCACCGCAAGTCTCACCCAAACCAACAGTTGCTGAGACAAAAGGACCTCCTGCAACCAAGGTAGAAACTAAATCAGAAAAGAAGACCAGTGAGAGTGATGGCAGTGAACCAGAGAAAATGGGTTCAAAAGAACAAGCTAAAACAGAGAAGAAACCAGAGGAAAAGACAGACAAGGCAGCATCAATGGCAACACAAAAACAAGAGGCCAAAACAGGCCAAAATGAACCTCTGACCATGAAATCAGCAGAAAACACAGCTATAAGGAAGCCTGATGAGAAGACAGATAAAAAAGCATCTAAAGAACGTATGCCTGAAGCAAAGGAAGAGATTATGATATCAGGTAAGGACTGTGAGTCAAAAGTAAAGGATAGTGAGAGATCAGAAGAAAAGCAAATTGATCAGAAAAAACAGGTGGTTACAAAACCAGAGATTCGAAAGTCAGAGGATGGAAAAAACAAAATTGCTGAAGATAAAGATAAGGATAGGCAAGTCACTCAAACACAGGGAACGAATCAAGTGGATAAAACATTAGACAGTCCTAACTCCAAGGATATACCTCCCACAAAACTGACTATACAGTCACCTCAGAAGAAGACCACAGAAGAAACTACAAAAACAGATGTTTCAAAATCTGTTAAAAGCAGCGCAGAAATTGCTGCTCAAGTACAAAAACCTCCACAGGCCCAACCACCACCACCACCAACACAACAAAAGAGTACAACAGTCACTAAAGAGCCTAACATCAACCAACATATACAAAATCCTTCATCACAAAAATCTACAGAAGTTCCAAGTAAACCACCACAGCAAATACCTAAAAGCCCTTCAAAAATCCAACCACAAACTCAGACCGAATCTCCAAAGCAGGATTCTGGATTCTTTGGCTTTAGCTTTGGTGGTGCTAAAGACAGATCCCGATCTCAGTCTCCATCAACTCAGCCAGCAGATGTGAGTGGGAAGGTGTTAGGTTTCGGCTCTTCCATTTTTAGTTCTGCATCAAGTTTTATCACCTCATCTGTAAAGGATGAACCATCTTCTGCAGTCACACCTACTCAAAAAGAACCTGCACCAAGCCAGCCGTCTAACAGGAAGCAGTCTGTATCAAATACTAAACCAGTAGTTGCAAAGAAGATTGACAATGTAAAATCAGATGAAGGAAAAGAAAGGAAAGGTGACAATGATGATCACAAAAAAGATGGCGAAAAGGTAGATAGCAAAAAACACGAGGTGCAAAATATTGAACAAGTGAAGATAGAACAACAAATTCAAAAGTCTGCTGCAGCCAGTGATTCTGCACAAAAAGAGCCAAGACCTCTAGCAGAGAAAACAGAAAAAACAGAACCTGTGAAACATGTAGCCAAATCAATAGATCAGAAAATATCTCCTGAAAATAACACCACAGGCAGTAAGATATCCTTAGATACAGCCAAAACAGCAGTGAGCAAGACACCCATCACAACACCAGATAAGCAAGCACAACCACAGAATTTTAAGCAGCAGGTACCGGCACAACCTCAACAATCACCAACCCCCTCTCCTGCAAAATCTGTTCCACAATCTCAACCAGGGCCTCCAAAGCAGGAATCCAGCTTTTTTGGCTTCGGATTTGGTGGGGGGAAAGAGGCTCCTAAAGTCACATCTGCACCAAAGACTAATGAGTCTGTATCGGGAATGCTGTTTGGTTTTGGTGGGGCAAAAGACACAGCTAGGTCCAGGTCACCTTCGCCTCAGCCCACAGGGTCTGTCTCTGGGAAGATGTTTGGTTTTGGTTCCTCCATACTCAGTTCAGCCACAAATTTGATGACTTCAGCCGCTCCGGATGTGACACCCAGTAACCAGCCAACGCAGAAGGAGGCTTTGACAGCCCAGCCCTCACCTAAGAAAACAGGAGAAAAACCAGGACTGCAACAGAACCAAGAAAAAACTTCCCAACAGTCGGGAAAAACCCCATTGCCAGAGTCAAAAGCAGGTCCGCCAGCTAAGACAGCCACATCCTCATGCCCACTCTGCAAAGTAGATCTCAACATAGGCTCCAAGGAAGCCCCCAACTTCAACACCTGCACTGAATGCAAGAGTGTTGTGTGTAACCTCTGTGGATTCAATCCAGTGCCACACCTCACAGAAGTAAGACAAACTGATCAAAAAACAAACCAAAGACATGCTTTAAGTTCAAAACATTTCATTTCAATTGTGATGCACAAACGCATTTACCTTCCATTGCCATCATTATTGCTCATCTCTAAATGGCTAACATACTAAAGTTTTTCTTTATGGTTTGTAATTAATAGTGTTGTGATTTACTTTACTGTGCCTTTTTGTGTGCATGTGTTACTCTATATTACACAGTATATATGTATATATTTCCATTATTAATACCAGGTTTGATATTGGTATTGTGTAATTTGTGGTATTTAACGTTTTGTTGACGCTGGCAACACATAAAAGGCAAATCTGTCCACTTTTATTCTTGAACCTCATTGAATTTGATGACACAATAAGCAATATTTGGCTTGAACAAATACATATTTAAAGAGAAGAATCAAATATTTTTAAGGCCATAGGGTTCATAGGGAAATCACTTCTATTCATGTAGTAATTTGAAGAGCAGGTTGACGATGCAATATTTGGACTGATTCGCATTGAGGTATTTCAAACATGACATGCCTGTGTGTAACCAGCTTACATATTTATAGGATTTATATAAGTTATTATATTTTATTGGTTTTCTTCTGGGCCTTTTTCAGCATGCACACGTTTCCTCATATTATTTTTCCTCTATGGTTTCAGAAATATATGACTATACACAGTAAATGCTTTGAAGTTTGGTGAATAATGGGTGACTTCAAAGACCTGTATGATCAGTATCAATTTTGAAAAGACTGTGGCTCTTGAACCAAACATTGGTGAATTAGCATCCTAGCTACTTCTCCAAAATGTCAGCAAAATGTATTTTACCACTTTAGCTTGCTCCAGGCATTTGTGATTTTTGACCAGTGTTGGGGTAAACAAGCATCTGCTCACAGTGAACTTCATGTAACATTCATTGCCATACTAAAGTGTACATCACCTAAATTTTAGATTGATTGAAATGGTTTTCAGGGTCATAATTGGAACATACAGCAACATTATATAGTATAAATCTTATTCTCAAGGAATATAAGTATAATCATAATAAAGCGCAAAGTGAAATGAATACTGTTTTTGAAATTATATGAATTAAATAAAAACGACGTGGATACATTTACTTATACTATATACTAAATTTCCTGAAATGCCCCAGAAGCTGGTCAAAGGTTTTTTGCCTTTTTTCCCCTAGCACACGTTAAGGTGGATATTATATTGTTTTGTTGCGTTCTGGTAACACAGCCACTCTCTTTCATAGTCTTATTTATGTGTTTAAATATTGAAATATTATATTGAATCACTAATCTAGATTGTCTGTCCTGTATCACACAAACTGTTAGAAATGCCAGGACAGTTGCTTTCATTATAATATTTTGTTAAGTATTACAATGTCTATGATGAGCAATGCATGGGGAAGCACTCTAGAAAAGTGCTTAATAATGCCACCTGTTTTTTATGTTAGATGTGTATGCTTTTGTTGGTAGTGTGTTGGTGTTTGTGTTTTTGTTTTTGTTCTGATCATACTGAACATCCAAAGAATTTGCAGCATAGCCAATAAACATTGCTAGTGATATACTGTATGTATTAACACATGATTATTTTAAATACAACTTATATTAACACATCCTTACATCCAACACACTGTACAGTATTAACATTTCTGATATGCATGACTTTTTTCATGTTTTTCCAAGTGATACATTTCTGTACCTGTTATTTTGAGAAAAGACAGATCTCGTTAACATTGTTGTTATTTTAATTGCAGGTGAAGGAATGGCTCTGCTTGAATTGCCAGACACAACGGGCTCTTGGTGGCATGGCACCTCCAGAGCCTCCCAAGGCGACGTCTGATAAAGTCTCTGCAGTCTCTAAGCCGTTGGGCAAAGATGCAACAGTTGTAGATGCTAAAGATAAGAAGGCTGTACCACCTGCAGTTGCCCAAGAAAAAGACAAAGGAAGTGAGAAACCAACCACATCTGAAAACAAGCCCTCTGGTCAGAAAGCTGAACAGCCTGCCATGAAAGCAGAGGCTTCTCCAGCAACTCCCTCAAAAGCAGAACCGCCCAAGCAAGAGTCTGGCTTGTTTGGCTTTAGTTTAGGTGGTCTCACAGACACTGCAAGATCCAGGTCTCCGTCACCTCAACCTGCTGCTGAGGCAGTGTCTGGGAAGGTGATGGGCTTTGGCTCTTCCCTGTTTAGCTCGGCATCCAATCTTATCAGCTCTGCAGTCCAGGACGAGTCGACTCCCACACCACCTACAACCCGTAAAGAGTCTGTGTCAGCCCAGGGTCCTGCGAAGGCTCCACCAGCTGCAGAGGCTAAACAATCTGTTGTGCAGAAACCAGAGGAGAGGAAGCCCGAGGGAAAGCCGGCAACGGAACCTCAGAAAAAAGAATCTCAGTCAAGTCCAAACAGTTCATCCTGTCCCCTATGTAAAGTTGCCCTAAATGTGGGCTCGAAAGATCCTCCAAACTACAACTCTTGCACTCGATGCAAAGCAACTGTATGCAATTTATGTGGCTTTAATCCAACGCCACACCTGACTGAGGTAACTCAAATATATCTTTAGTGTTCTGAATATTTATGTGAATTAGTTTTTTTAAACACTGACCAATGACCTGTTTACTGGTGTACATGTACTGAATCATAAAGATTTTGGATGCAATTACTTATTAATAGTTAGCATTTGACATGTGTGTTAAGACAATACATCATGCATTACAACTTTTTCATATGTAACATCCATCTGTTTTTTGTAGGCCAAGGAATGGCTCTGTCTGAACTGCCAGATGCAGCGAACTCCTGGACCTCCGATGTCGCCGCAAGTCAGTAAAACACCCACACCATCTCAGCCCCAACCCAAAACACCATCTTCTCCTCAGAAGAAAGAAGCCAAACCCTCCGACAAAACGGAACCCACACCGCAGAAACTTCCTCCAAAGGAAGACCCTGGTAAACCACAACAACTGCCAAAAGGAGCATCGTCTCCAGCCAAAACATCTCCACAACCAGAAGCTAAACAGCCCAAGCAGGAGTCTGGCTTATTTGGCTTTGGCTTTGGTGGTCTAACTGACACAGCTCGGTCCAGATCTCCCTCACCACAACCTGCTGAGTCAGTGTCTGGAAAGGTTATGGGCTTTGGCTCATCACTGTTCAGCTCAGCATCAAGCATGATCAACATGGAGCCGACTCCCACACCACCTACAACCCGGAAAGAGTCTGTGTCAGCCCTGGGTCCTGCAAAGGCTCCACCAGCTTCAGAGGCTAAACAACCTGCTGTGCAGAAACCAGAGGAGAAGAAGCCTGAGACTCCTGTAAAGGCCACTGTCCAAACAGCTGCAGAGAGCAAACCACACACTGTTCAGAAACCAGAAAAGAAACAAAATGAAATGGAGGCAAAGGTTCCTGCACCAGATAAAACGCCAACAGTTAAAAAGGAAGAACCTCCATCCAGATCTAAAGAAACGCAACCGGGTAAACCAGGGGTGAAGTCATCTTGTCCTCTTTGCAAAGAAGACCTTAACATTGGCTCAAAGGACCAACCCAACTACAACACTTGCACAGAATGCAAAACTGTAGTTTGCAATCTTTGTGGATTCAATCCAATGCCTAATGTTGCAGAGGTAATTCAAATCTTAAAATGCTTTCTTCAAAGATATATTTAATGCGTTGTGAAATTTCTAGACTTAGGCAAACAGAAAATTGCCCTCTGCTGTTATAAAATCTATAGTAACTGTGATCTTTGCACTTTTGCAGGTTAAGGAATGGTTATGTTTGAATTGCCAAACACAGCGAGCCCTTCGTGGAGTGGAGCCCCCTCCGCCAATTCCACAACAGGTGAAGAAAGCACCCACAGCTGATGCTCAGAAACCACAGCAGCAAGACTCAGGGAAACCTCAACAGAAGCCTGCAGAAGGACCTACTCCGGCTAAACCTGTGGCGGCGAAGGCAGCGGAGCAACCCACACAAGAGGGTGGTTTCTTTGGATTTGGATTTGGAGGAGCAGTAGACAAAGCACGGTCTCGGTCACCATCTCCTCAACCCACAGAGGCAGCGGGGAAGGTTTTTGGGTTTGGCTCCTCCTTCCTCAGCTCTGCGTCTAATTTGATCTCATCTGCAGTACAGGATGAGACCCCTCCAACACAGCCCTCGTCGCGAAAAGGTTCCATCCAACCTCAGACTCCATCCCAACCAGCTTCAAGAAAGGGATCAGTACAGGCCCAAACTCCATCTCAGCCTCCCTCCAGGAAGGGTTCTGTTCAACCACCACCTTCATCTAAGGCTCCTCCTGAAAAAGATATTAAGCCATCAGTTGCACCTGATCAGAAACCAGATGATAAGAAAACAGAGGAAATAAAACCAGAGGAAAAGAAAATTGAGGTGGTTCCACCAGCAAAGACACCTTCAACACAGTCAGCAGAATCAGTCTCTGGGAAAGTTTTTGGATTTGGCTCTTCCTTCCTCAGTTCTGCCTCTAATTTGATAACTTCTGCAGTCGAGGATGAGTCTCCGTCACAACCAGCTTCAAGAAAGGGATCAGGACAAGTCCAACCTCCATCTCATCCACCATCGCAGCCTCCTTCCAGGAAGGGCTCTGTCCAACCACAATCTCCAGCTAAGGTTCCTGTGGCAACAGACACCAAGCCATCTGTTCCATCTGATCAGAAACCAGAGGATAAGAAACCAGAGGAAGTAAAACCAGAGACAAAGACAATAGAACAGGCTCCACAAGCCAAGGCACCCTCTACGCAGACTGAAGAATCAGTCTCTGGGAAGGTGTTTGGATTCGGCTCGTCCTTCCTGAGCTCTGCCTCTCATATGATCTCGTCTGCAGTACAAGATGAGAAGCCTCCAACACCGCCCACTTCACGAAAGGGCTCTGTTCAATCTCAGGCCCCTTCCCAACCAGCTTCAAGAAAGGGATCAATACAGGCCCAGCCTCCATCTCAGTCTCCAACGCAGTCTCCCTCCCGGAAAGGTTCTGTCCAACCGCAAACTCCAACCAAGGTTCCTCCTGCAACCGACAGCAAGCCGTCAGATGTATCAGATCAGAAACTAGAGGATAAGAAACCAGAGGCAATAAAGCCAGAGACAAAGACCATAAAAGAGGCTCCATCCTCAGCTAAGCCTGAAGAATCAGTCTCTGGCAAAGTCTTTGGATTCGGCTCTTCCTTCCTGAGCTCTGCTTCTAGTATGATTTCGTCTGCAGTACAAGATGAGAAGCCTCCAACACCGCACACTTCACGAAAGGGCTCTGTTCAGTCTCAGTCCCCTTCCCAACCAGCTTCAAGAAAGGGATCGATACAGGCACAGCCACCAACACAGTCTCCCTCCAGAAAGGGTTCTGTCCAACCGCAAACTCCAACCAAGGTTCCTCCTGCAGTATCAGATCAGAAACTAGAGGATAAGAACCCAGAGGCAAAGACAATAAAAGAGGCTCCATCCTCAGCTAAGCCTGAAGAATCAGTCTCTGGCAAAGTCTTTGGATTTGGCTCTTCCTTCCTGAGCTCTGCTTCTAATCTGATCTCGTCTGCAGTACAAGATGAGAAGCCTCCAACACCACCCACTCCAAGAAAGGGATCAATACAGGCCCAGCCTCCATCTCAGTCTCCAACACAGTCTCCCTCCAGAAAGGGTTCTGTCCAACCGCAAACTCCAACCAAGGTTCCTCCTGCAACCGACAGCAAGCCATCAGATGTATCAGATCAGAAACTAGAGGATAAGAAACCAGAGGCAATAAAATCAGAGGCAAAGACAATTAAAGAGGCTCCATCCTCAGCTAAGCCTGAAGAATCAGTCTCTGGCAAAGTCTTTGGATTTGGCTCTTCCTTCCTGAGCTCTGCTTCTAGTATGATCTCGTCTGCAGTACAAGATGAGAAGCCTCCAACACCACCCACTTCACGAAAGGGCTCTGTTCAGTCTCAGTCCCCTTCCCAACCAGCTTCAAGAAAGGGATCGATACAGGCCCAGCCTGCATCTCAGTCTCCAACGCAGTCTCCCTCCAGAAAGGGTTCTGTCCAACCACAAACTACAGCCAAGGTTCCTCCTGCAACAGATGGCCAGACTTCAGTTGCATCTGATCAACAAGCAGGGGATAAGAAAACAGAGGGCATGAAACCAGAGGCAAAGAAAATGGAGGAGGCATCAGCCAAGGCACCCTCAACTCAGCCTGCAGAAGCAGTAGCAGGAAAGGTTTTTGGATTTGGCTCCTCCTTCTTCAGCTCTGCCTCTAATTTGATAAGCTCTGCGGTCCAGGATGAGACTCCATCCCAACCAGCTTCAAGAAAGGGATCAGTACAGGCCCAGCCTCCGTCTCAGCCTCCGTCTCAGCCTCCCTCTAGAAAAAGCTCTGTTCAATCCCAAGCTTTGCCTAAAGTTCCTCCTGCAACAGACGGCAAACCATCCATGGCATCTGCCCAGAAAACAGAGGAAAAGAAACTGGAGGCAAAGAAAGAAGAGGCACCATCAGCCAAGGTACCTCCGCCTCCAACTGCAGAGTCCAAACCAAAAGGTTTTGGATTCGGTTCCTTCCTTAGCTCGGCCACCAACTTGATCACATCAGCTGTTCAGGATGAGGCACAAGAAAATAAACCAGAGGCAAAGAAAGTAGATGAGGCTTCCCAGGGCAAGGAACCACCAGGACTCACTTCCAGAACAGCTCAACCATGTCCATTGTGCAAAGTGGAGCTTAACATAGGCTCAAAGGAGCCTCCTAATTATAACACTTGCACACAGTGCAAGTCTACTGTCTGTAACCTTTGTGGATTCAATCCAATGCCACATGTCACAGAGGTGAGTTTTGACAGGTTTATCATGTCTAGATAATTTCTAACAAAAATGAGTGTGTTTTAAATCAATTGTATTGGAGTAAATATTACAGTTGTTCCATAAAGTTGTGTTGATTTGATTAATGATTGATACATGACTTAATTGCTTTGCAAATTACAGGTTCAGGAGTGGCTCTGCTTGACATGTCAGATGCAGAGGGCAACTGCTGGAATGGAACCACCTGGGCCACCCATGATGAAACCTCTGCCACAACCTGTGAAGGCTGCTGCTGCATCACCACCCCAAAAGAAAGAAGTCCCTGCTACCACAACACCACAACCAAAGGAGCCTGCAGCTCCAGCATCACCTAAAGTCAAAGCTGCCCCTGTGCCATTACCACTGAATACTGCAGAGGCTGCACCACCTCCTAAAAAGGGTGAGACAACCCCACCGGCCTCACCTAAAGTGAAGGAGGCACCAACACCACCTTCCCCAAAACTGAAAGATGCTCCTGCACCAGCATCACCAATAAAAGATGTGGCGGACGCTGGAAGAAGGCAGTCAACCCCAGGTGTTTCAAGAGAAGCTAGTGAAACTGGATCTCCAAACAGAAGACAGTCCTCCCCAGCTCCAGCAGCAGCTACACCAGGGTCACCTCTTGCAGGCTCTTCCCAAAGGCAGCCGGCCCCGGTGAGGAAAGCAAGCATGGATGCTGGTGCCCCAGGGCGCAAGCTGTCGTCTGCAGGAGCATCCCCTCCTCCAGCTTCACCACCAGCAACTCCTCAAGGCAGGAGGCCATCCAGCCCAGCATTACCACCCAGCCCAGGTTCACCAAAGACTAAACAGGCTCCAACTCCTGGGTCTCCAAAACTGAAAGAAGCTCCCGCACCACCCTCACCATTAACAAAGGATGACGCAGATGCAGGTTCCCCAAGCAGGAGACAGTCCTCCCCTGCAGTACCTGCTAAGCCAGCTTCACCTACAGCAGCAGCACTTAGAAGACAGTCATCACCAATCACCAAATCGACGGAACAACCAGTAACACCACAGACACCTCCACAAAAGCAGCCCATCAAACAGGAACAGCCAGTGCAGGCACCAACTAAACCCACTACCACAACACAAGACGAAGCAACTAAACAAGAACCAGGATTCTTTGGATTTGGATTTGGTAGTAAGGCCAAACCAAAAGAACAGCCTCCTCCCGCCCCTGCAAAGCCTGCAGAGTCCGCTACTGGGAAACTGTTCAGCTTTGGAGGTCTCACAGACACTGCACGGTCTCGCTCACCTTCACCTCAGCCAGCAGAATCAGTTTCAGGGAAGGTCTTTGGCTTTGGTTCATCTATCTTCAGCTCTGCATCCAACCTGATATCAGGTCAGGATGAGCCATCTCCTACTCCACCCACTTCCCGTAAAGCATCTGTGGCATCGCAGGGTGCCACTAAGCCACCTATAGTAGCAGAAACGAAACCACCTGCTGCACAAAAACCAGAAGTTAAGAAACCAGAGGCTGTGTCAGAGAAGGGAGCACCTGTGGCTCCTACCAAAACGGATGAAACTCCATCCAAACCTGCAGAGACAAAACTTCCAACAGCACCAACAGAAGGCTCTTGTCCACTTTGCAAAGTGAACCTTAACATAGGCTCCAAGGATCCTCCAAACTACAACACTTGTACTGCATGCAAGAATATGGTGTGTAATCAGTGTGGATTCAAGCCTATGCCACATGGAACTCAGGTAAGCAGCATCAATGAAAACCATGAAAAACTGTTTATTGTTTATGGAAATACACACCAAAAAATATAGATAATAGTATGGCTGAATTAGTATCCACAGTATTTTACAGAAAAGCATCAGTATCATATATTACTTCTGATTTTCCTCGTGTCTGCCTGTTACTATAATGCATTAGATTGTGAATATATTATAAAATCCGGATGCACATAACAATGGGAATGTGAAGGCATGATTATAATGTTTAGAAAAGTAATTGGCATACCTCATTTAAAATTATTAGATAATAATTATTGACTTTTGTGATTTCAATTAATTGCAGGTTGACGAGTGGCTCTGTCTGAACTGTCAGATGCAGAGGGCCCTTGGTGGCATGGAGCCTCCTGGCCCACCTATGAAGATGTCTCCGGCTCAACCAAGCAAAGTCTCGGCTCCACCTTCAGCACAGACAAAAGAAACTCCACCCAGTGCAGGACAACCAGAACAGAAACCGCCTGCGGTGGCTGAAAAACCACCAGCGCTACCCTCTGCTGCTGCCGCAAAGCCACCTGCTGCTGTGGCACCGGCACCACCAGCCCCACAGCAAAAAGTGGCTGCAGAACCTCAGGCTGGGAAACCTCCTCCGCAGCAACCTCCAAAAGGGCCAACGCCACCCCCTGCAAAGGCAGCACCTCCCGCTCAGCCAGAACCTCCCAAGAAAGATTCTGGATTCTTTGGGGGCTTTGGTTTTGGTGGAGCAAAAGAGACTCCAAAATCCCAGCCGGCACCTCCACCCAAGCCAGAAGAATCGGTTGCTGGCAAGTTCTTTGGGTTTGGAGGTCGCCCAGACACTGCTCGAGCTCGATCTCCTTCTCCACAACCTGCCGAGTCTGGTGTGTCTGGAAAGGTTATGGGCTTTGGGTCATCACTGTTCAGCTCAGCATCAAGCATGATCAACATGGAGTCGACTCCCACACCACCTGCAGCCCGTAAAGAGTCTGTGTCAGTCCAGGGTGCTCCAAAGGCTCCACCAGCTACAGAGACTAAACAACCTGCTTTGCAGAAACCAGAGGACAAGAAACCTGCCGCGCCTGCTCAGGCTCCTGCAAAACCTCCAGTGAAGCCAACCGAAGCCCCAGCTCCTACAGGAGCCAAAACAACGTCCTGCCCACTTTGCAAAGTGGATCTCAATATTGGGTCCAAGGATGCTCCCAACTACAACACCTGTACGGAGTGCAACAACACAGTGTGTAACCTTTGTGGATTCAACCCTATGCCACATCTTGGCCAGGTAGGATTTTCTCTTCTTTCCTGTTCTTGTGACGTTGTGATTACATCTTTTTTCAGCAGGTCTATGGTTATTATTATGTAATACATACATTAACTTTGTTTTAACAAGAAAGCCGTCTGTGTTAGTACAAGCTAGTGCCACTTAATCCTTAGTGTCCATTCTTTTCGTTGCTATCTAAAGAGGGATTAGGTTTGTGTGACAATCTGTTATATGATGCACGTGTAGTAGCAGACTGAGTTGGCTCAGATAGCCGTCTCCTTTCATGTGTTGTCAGTGCCAGTGTTCAGTGGATGTTGTAATGGTCCTCTTTTACTGCAAAAATAGCATATTGTCTAATACAAGTTTTTGAAGGTGTCAATTTCAGTATTGAAGAACGTAAGAGTGTATATGGTTTTATTGTACCATATTATCTGATTCTGCTCTTTAGGAAAACGTATAGCCCAGTTTAACGGTCTGTCAACTGACACAGATATGGCCCCATACAGTCTTGGATGTTTTTAAGCTCTGTTCAGCTTATTTGATTAGATTATCTACTCTGATGTCAAGCATTTGCATCCCTCCTCAGTATCTTGGTACTATTTATTATTCTGGCAGAATGGATGGCTGTGTGTGAGGGAGCCTTACACAGGTCTTCCAATGAGTTGCCAGGGGACTAACAAAAAGCATTTATATCCTGAGGGCACCAGTAACAGATTGGCAGTCTTCCCTGTTGCCAATTACGGTGCATTGGCTAGACCCTCACCCTCCACGAAAAAACAGCCTCGCTCTGTGTTGAAGCGATTTTTTGCTTTGCAAAGCCAGCCATGGCACTTTCAAAATGTGACTGCTGCTTTCACCATAGAATATGAACAATATTTATTGGCGGGGAAAGAGGGGCTTTTTAAATGTGTAGTCATAAATGAGATGCATACCTTACGTTCTCAGTATGATTGAACTTTATTTGGTTAGCGGCCCAGACCATGACTTCATGTTGATCGGTGTGTGAGTGTGTGTGTGTGCGTGTGTGCAGGATATGTGTTTATGTTTGTGAATGTTTGTGTGTGTATCTAAATGTGTGTTTATGTGTATCAGTGTACACTGCACTGTACATGGTAAATATTTATGAGCGCACTTCTGAAACGGCTACCTCTAATGTGCAATATGTTAGGCAGGCTTTCGTGTGAGCATCCTACCTTCCTGCTGCCAGAACGGTGCATATGAAATTACATAATGGTCCATGCGAAGATCAGTCCAACAACAGAGAGGGCTAGGATCTCTATTAAAGTGATTGAAGGTTGTGCAACAGCATTAACGCGATGGGATCTTGTGTGTTTTGAGTATGCGTGTGTCAGTGTTTGAGTGCACGCTTGGTGTGCACGTGCTTGAGAGTGAGCTGTGAGCACATGGATATGTGTGTGATATGACAGTAAGTGGTGGTGAGATTGGTTTCGTGTTGACCCCAATGGGTGTGCACATGCCCTTTATACGATGCGTTTATATGCTGTGTTTTCCATCTGGCTTTAGCCTTGAGCATGGAATACTAAAACATTGCATATCTCTTTCACACTCAGCAACACCTACAAACAGTGACCTTAGCTCACCTTTCAGCATACAGATATGATAAGACCTCTCAGCTACTGTCAAGGCGGCCGCTAGGCATAAGCAGAGTTAGCAGAGCGCTTAGTGCCTCAACCACGTTGCCCCCAAAATTGAGGCCTCCTAAATTGAGATTTAAAATGAGACTAAAAACGCCATGAAAAAAATGTTAAATTACATTACAAAATATAATTTATTAGTTATCAAAAGGCCCATCATTTTTTAGACATACTGGAATCATTATTATTATTAGTAGTAGTAGTATTTAATTATGAGGGGGCGCCTTGACCAGTTATGCTTAGGGCCTCCAAAACCTTAGCAGCGGCCCTGGGTACAGTAAGAGTTACAGTCAGAAGGCTGACCAGTATTCATCAGGGTTTTTCAATGCTTCGCATTAATCCAGTACAACATGGGTGATTTCCTTTGTCACGTACATCCACACTACTGTACAATGTGACATTTGCATTGACACGCTGTTCCCTCCATGGCATGCTCGTAGGATTGTCTTAGCTTGCTGGACACAAGAGAAGCTGTGAGCTTGATTTTAATGCACATGTACAGGGTAGGCTAAACTGACCTTACAATTCTGTCATGCCACAGTAGTACTGTATATACAGGGCTTTCAGTTATCAAAATTGTACTCATCATGAAGGATATTTTGGGTCTCATGATGTCAGTATTTTAGCTGTTTATGTCATAGCATTTAAACTATTACATATTATGTATTTAATTTAAAACACACACAGTTGGTTTGTATTTTGTACCCTGTCATAGATAAGTATTGCTTGGCAGAGCACAAATCACATCCGTTCCGTCATATTTGGCTGTTAGCTAATAGTTACTACATTACCCATTAGACCTTTCAATTTTGTTCCATCCACTTATTGCTATTATTGTGTTGCTATCATTGTGGGCAATATGTACATCTAGTTATGCTATCATTGTGGGCAATATGTACATTAGTCTTTCATGAACATACCAATAAGTATTTCTTAATTTCCCCCTGGGGATTAATAAAGTTACTCTACTCTACTACTACTACTACAAGTGCACAGGGATGAGCCATTCTGTCTGGAAAATTAATTTATTTTCATTTACCAGAAACTGTATCAAGTCATTTGTTTAACAAGGAGAAAATAACTTGCGAGAGATATAGTTCTACAGTATACGTAGTTACTGGTCTTTAAGTTAAGGCATGACTGACAATTGGCTAAAAATTCACTTAAGGGATGAAAACGATTTGATGTTAAATGGTAGCCCTAAGGGAATCATGTCATGATCTACATTTAGCTCTTAATGTAAGTCATGCTCCCTCTATGCTACGTGTGCAAGCCAATTTAATTCCAATTTCCAAGTCAGGGAAATATCGAACCTTGGAGGGACAGCAATGCAGACTTTTTCAAGATATTCAAGAAAAGCACGTGAGGCTTGAACAAAATGGTGGAAAGCGTGAAGATGGAGAAAGGCGTATCACATAAAACAGAGCATTAGAAACTGAACAATACCACCCAATGATTGAGAAAATCGCTCCCTACAATGAGACATGACCTGCGGTTCAGACTAGAATCAGCCTTTTCAATCCAGGGACTATTTTTTCATCCTTGGACCAATGGAGTGCACGCTCTTTTGATGGACAGCCATGGTCTATTCTTTGTGATTCACTGAAGCAGTACTGGTGGTATTTTTAGAGGAAAGCAGTGAAAGAGGAAGAGAGGAAGAAAAATGGGGGGTTGTGGAGGAGATGTGAGTAATGAAAGAGAAACAGTAGACAAAGTATGTCAAGAGAAGATACACAAGAGGGCGAATGAAAACACACAGAGGAGGGGAAGACTCACAATAGGGAGGGGGGGTTATAATACGACCTGAAGAGAGTCAGCAAGAGGGAGATGGATCAAGAAAGAGAGAGAGAGCTGAGAGGGAAGAAAGAGAGCCAAAAATAGAGAAAGATAATGGCATTCGCTTCATGACATGACCAGTAGCAATTTCAGCCATTTGTCTTCACACATCCCCTTTCCTTTTCGGTGGAGCCTATCGTAGCCAGTTAGCGGGACCTGCCTTATCACTGCCATTAGCACAGCCACATGCGTTTAGTATTAGCAGCACTGGCTGAAACGTGAGCAGACCCTGACAGCTGAGCTGGGATATGGTGTTGTGTGCCGCCCCTGTTGCCTACCTGTAATGAGGAGAGAGTGTGGAAAGACCCATGGGTTATGTTTGCTAGCGTCACATTAATAATGCAAATGTTAGCGGTAGCGAACTTGGGAGCTGGGTACAGCAAGCTAACATAATTTAAGCTAGTCATGCCAGGAACCATATTGTTAACCTTGTGCTCCAGAGGTCATCACACCGATGACACGCTCATGTTGGATGTTGGATAGCTTTTACGTTATTTTTTACCTCACCATTCTCTTACATCGTCCAACTGTTGATCGTTTCATGATGAATTTCAGGTGTCTATAAATGTGTTTTGACGGTTACATATTTTAAATATTACATATAATTTTTTTTTTGCCTTTGCCAGTGTCAACCAACAGTTAACAACAGCAGTGAGATGCTGAAAATAGCGCTAAATGCGGATTAGAGATGCTCCTATCTTATTTTAACAGTACACCACAGAAGCACATCGCATGCAGATGTTTTTTTTTTGGCGTGACGGCACACTCTCATCTTTGACTGGCAGCTGCTCCCAGCATCTCCTAATGGCATTAGCAGGTCTCTCTCTCTCTCTCTCTCTCCAGTGCAACAGTATCTCTCTGTGCAGCGTTCTGCATGAATTCCCGAGATGGTCTGTAGCCTACTAGAGCTGTGTGTGAAATAGCTCTGGGTGAGCCAGAGGCAGAAACACTTGTGTGCCTCAGTCTCCACCCATTCCTCTTTTCCTCTTCTTCTTTACCTCTCACGCTTAACTCTTTCTCCCTTTCTTTCTATCCATCCCTCTCTATTCCTATCTGTCTTTCCTCTACTATGACATCCTCTCTGTCGTTTCTTTCTGTCTCTCTCTCTCATCACTGTCTCACTGTCATGAACTACTCTTTGACGTTCCCTCTCATGCTTTGCTCTTTCTCTCTCTCTCTTTCTTTCTCTCCCCATCTCTCTTTTTCTATCTTTTCTATGGAATTTCTGCTCACTCCTCTTCTTCCTGCCTCTCTCTCTCTCTCTCTCTCTCTCTCTCTCTCTCTCTCTCTCTCTCTCTCTCTCTCTCTCTCTCTCTCTCTCTCTCTCTCTCTCTCTCTTTCTCCATCTCTCTCTGTCATCACTCTGTCACTGTCATGCTCGGTCTCACCCTCTCTGTCTCCCTCGTCTTTGAAGTGGCTTTTGTTGGGCTGAGCTCATGAAACCGCCTCCAGCCTCCAGCCACTAGACCCTTTGCATGTTTTCAGTGGTTGAAGAGGCACCAAGCAAAAGTAAAAGAGTAAATGGGATGTTGAAGCTCAGTCTCAGGCTGCTGTGTTGGACCATGGCCAGTGTTTGGCTAACCAAAAAGTAGCCTTGTTTTTGTGGCTGCCATCAATCTTACTGTCATAGCGCTGTCAAGATCATCCATTCAGCAACTATCGTAGGGAAATAACAAACACAAAGCTTACATACCCTTTTCAAACACACACACGCGCGCACATACACACACACACACACATTGGAGGTAAGAGAGTCTTCCACAGTGCCACCTTTAACCCTGACCTATGCATGCGGATGTAAACAACATCCCAAGCACACACACTCATTCTTAGATAGAATTTACAGCACAGCACAGTATTTTCTCTTTTCACATTTTTTTTTTCTATTCTGATTTTTTAAATCACTCCCTCTTTCTGTTGCTCTTTCTCTCCTCTGTTCTAGCTTTTTTTCCCTCTTTTTTTGTATCTTTGTCATCCTTACTCGCGCAATCTCTCCACTCTCTTTATCTCTATCGCTTTGGCAGTTTCCTCTTCCTCTTACTCCAAACACCAAACCTGCATTCTCTCTCTCTATCTCTCCCTCCCTCTTTCAATACAATCTCTCTCTCTCTCTCTCCCCCTCTCTCTCACCTCCATGCCCCACCCACTACCATGCTGTTTTTCCATGGCCCCGTGGGCTTGTGCACTCCATCCCCGGTGCAGAGCACTCAGCTTATTACAGATTAGTGGGTCAAGATTCTCCATTATCATACTGGCTGATTTATCTGGCGTGTGCTAGCTGCGGGGGCCGTTGAAAATGCACTATATTAGCCAGCAACATCTGTTGCCAAAGGCCTCTGCCAGCAAATCGATAAGGTGCCAGAGCTGCTCCGCGGTACCAAAGCGCTGATATACAGTGTAGGCTTTTTATTCAATTCTCTCTTCTCAAATTATATTCAACGCCATCTCCTTAAGTCACAAAAGCTTGATAGAGCCTCTGGAGAACAGCGGGAAAGATGTAAACAGGGATGTTATTATGACCTGAAATATGGTACAGCGACTCTACAGTTGCTGGAAATGACCTTGAGTGTGTCTGACAATGTAGCTGCTTGAGGATTGAGAACAGGCTAATGTATCGGGGCGGTCATCCAGGGCAAATGTTAATAGGATGGATGCATGCATCTTGCCTGAGTGTTCTATTAGTTTTTTTTTCTTTGTTAGCAATTTCCACTTGAACCTGAGAGATTGGCATAGTATGCAGCTGAAATGACGGTTAAACGCTATGTATGGCATAGGAGCAAGATAGCTCAAAAAATACCTCATGTTCTTATAACTACCACACCTAATTGATTCATAAAAGTGTGCGTTCAGTGCACGTATGCATTAGTCTGTGACCATATAGGTAACGTGTTGCTAATCCTCCAATGATAGCTACTTAGTACTGAAACTAACAATAGGGGTTTAGCGTAATTCTGGAATCGTTTATCACAGGGAAAGAGCTGTCCAGTGCAGTAAACCTTTTTTTTCCTCAGACCTCACTATGGGAGCTCAATTAAAGGAAAGGGTGATGGCAGTGATCCAGCTCACAGGAGACCCATGTGCCTCAGGGGCTGCTGCTGCTGGTTCTGTCAGCTCAGCTGCCCCCCAACACCACGAGACAGACACCATGGGCAAGCCCCAGCCTGATGATGCTAGTTAGCACTACTCACAGCATGCCCACCACACACACACACACACACACACACACACACACGCACACACACACACACAGAAAACATAAGCTTGCACCGCTATAAAACCTTTTATAGTGCCTTCTGTTCGTCCTTTTATTAGTCTCTAACTGGATAATTGGTTTCTGCTGGGTTTAAGATGTGCATGTAGCAGTGGTGAGGTAATCTATGGACCAAGTAGTGACACAGGCCATTATTTTAGATATCACAGCTATTGAGCGAGGACGAACGGTACATCAATGCAGTTTGTGCGTAACAGAATGTTTAGAAATCAAAATCTGAACTTTAATCAATGTTCATAGATGATAGTGAACACGCTTAATGACATGATTAATCGAAATTCGAAAAATAAACATCTGGACATTAAGATTGTTGTAACTACCGCTAAGGGTAGCTCTTTGGTACAGATGGGATCTTCGGCAATCTGACTTACAGTTTGTGGATAAAAACTCAACTATGGTACGTCACAACAACTTGGGTCAGTAGGTCTAACAGACTAAGACTTGGTTTGGTAACAACATGCTTAACTTATAAGAGAGGATCTGTATGAAAGGGTAGGGCAAATAATGCACAATGCACAATGCATTCATGACTCTTAATCTGTCATAATAGTTATGTTCCAAGCTTCCCTCCTGAGTGTAAAAAGGTGTGATATATTTAGCCTGTGTATACATAGTAATCTTATTTTATTTCTCTTCCCACATGCAGTTTTAGTACACTTAGTTCACTATGAATATTTAATCATTACTGAGGTTTTATCAACATTCATATTTTACACTGTTGCTGTTGTACATTTTAATGTTGTTCTGATTACTTTGCCTTAGCAAGTGTAGTGACATAACATGCATTCTTCGCTGCCTTCCTTGCATGCATAAATTCCTTGATACTGTGGTTCTGCAAAAGGAGAACCCCTATATTACCGGGATCACTGTAGTCCATCACATTAAATACTTTGCCCTACACGCCTGAGAGCTTTCTGGATGACTGGTTGAATAAATAAATACATACCTAATGAAGTCTTTGGGCAGATGAAGAAAGTGATTTCAATCTGGCAACATTAGCATCTATTGATTATGCAGTCCTTATGCATACAATGAAGGAAAAAGACCTTTTGATTTTTTTTCCAATGTAGTGCTGCTGGAATATACTCCCATTGCGCCCTACAGTGATTAATTGATGTAATCTTTTAATGTATCTTCAACATGTTTTCCTGTTCAATTCTTATGCACACCAGCTCTCAGGAAAATATGTTAGCAGAAGGCATGGGCAGAGAGGAAGGCTAGAATGAATACAAGGACACCTTCCTTCTGATTACTACTTAATGTAGGGCTTGATTGGCTCTGCTGTCATGGGTTAGTGGCGCAGCTTCACTGATTAGTATGGACACTGGAGGCAGAAAGAGAGAGAAAGAGAGAGAGAGAGAGAGAGAGAGAGAGAGAGAGAGAGAGAAAGAGAGAGAGAGAGAGAGAGGCCTGCTTAGACCCCTGGCTGCTCCCCAAAGCTCTTAGCCAGCACAAAGTCAATCATCAGAGTTCCCAGGGCTGGCTTACTATCACATAGAATTCATAAACAAAATAAACCTCACAGCACGTTACTCCTCCAAGTACCCATGAATCAGACAGTTATCAGCTTTGGCCATTGTCTGCAGCATAGCATTAGACTTGAAATAGGTCTTTCAATGCACGTTTTACATACCACAGTGGTCATAGAAGAAGTTAAGCTGCTCTTTTTTATGCTAAGGCTAATATTCTTTTGCAGGAAGAGTGTGGACTGGTGAGGGAGACTCTGAGAATTAGCCTTGGTACCCCACTCCCCCCCCGCTCCTATTATAGATTACTCCTCAGCAGGATTACTTCACAAAGACCAAAGACGGTATTCTGTTGGCAACGTGATTGTGTGTGACACATGCATTTGTCACAGTGGCATTAAGGGGATGTCAAGCCGTATGCAGCGTGCCACAGATGTGTGCAGCGCTACTGTGCTCTCGGTGTATAGCCAGCTGATCAGCAATGCAGTGGAGTAAGGATGCATTATGATTCCGTGTTTGTCTTGGGTGTTTCTTCCCCTCGCACCCTTAAAGCCTTTCATTCCCAACCTTTGCAGAGATTCATCAGCCCAGAGCCATAAAGAAATCCATTTAGTTGTCGGCACCATGCGCCTGCTTCAGATGCATTTGGAAAAATTGGAAGGCTTTGTGTTATCACAGCATTTGTAAATTAAAAATCAGTGAATATACAGTATTTTTTTTCCCAAATTGTGAAGTGAAATGATGTGAGTCAAGGATATTCATTGATTTATGATTAAAAATAATGTTTTCATTAAAAAAAGAAGTCCTTTATGAAACAGAGGATAGTTTTGTTTTTATTTTTTTAGCTGAATGTTGCTCTCGAATTATAGATGAACACCCTTAAAGATTTCTTTGTTGACTGTGATATTGGTTTACTGTAGCCTCAGGTATTTCATGAGCTGCTCTGCGTGTGTGTGAGTGTGTTGGTCTAGTGTAATTACACTGTCATGTTGTATTACAAGGCACTGCACTTTTCGATTTTCTCCAGATGCATATAATTACCACATTTGTTTGCCTGTTTGCATTTTTTGTTACACTTCTAGAATTATGATATTTATTACGGCAGGTATTTGTTCATTAGTGCCCACAAGATGGCTATAAAATGATCAGTGCTTTCAATGCCTGTTTTTATTTGAAATGGACCAGACTATCTATCTACAGTGTTTTAGTTTCCAAATCTTTCACACACCGGCTTTGGCTCTGGAAATGCTTGTTTTAGTGTCATTTAGAAAGACAATGGCCTTGACAAATGGCATCATTTAAAATCTATGATCTAATGCCAAATGCTGTTATGATTCAGAGATCAAAAAAGTAATATGATTCCAGTATTATCCCCTTTGTCAGACACATCTGCTACAGTAATGGCCAATCAGGTAGAACATCATTCAAATGAGTGTGACGTCTCTCTGCAATGACAGTCGGTCTCCCTTTTTTATTGCAGGCAGCGGTAAGAGTAGAATGTGTTTTCAGCCATTCTTTGTAGCCAATAATAAAATGTCATCCCGGAGGCAGAGGACTCCATTAGAATGCCTTTGAATAAAAATGAAGAGATTTGAGAATGTTTCTGAGCCGGCGCACTGATGTGTGAAAAGAGGTATCCTGGCTTTTCAACCCCCAGGCTTAAGGTCAAGGCTGAGATTCATAATGCAGCGTTGTTCCTCCTCTCATCATGGCTTCCACAAGGTTCTGGCTTAGTCACGTTTTCTGACATTTTGTTTGTGGGAATGATCAGGGTACTGTGTGTCTGCTGCTGACATTAGAGTAAGCCTATGGATGTCTGTGACAAAGGAACAGACAGGAGGTTACGTAACAGCAGGGACAAGGTCTAACATCCCCATGAAATATTATTTTGTTTGCGTCACAGCACGAGGCACGGTATCGTTAATCTCCAGCGGAAAACATGGCTTATGTGTTGAGGCATGCGTGTGTGAGAGGGATTTTCCTTTAGTTTCTTTTTAGACACAGGCTGCCTCACTCTTTTCTCTCTCATTCTTTTTTCTTTTCCATCTACCTTTCGGTCTTTCTCTATTCCTCATTCCCTCACTTGACATTCCCTGCAAAAAAAATCTTGCAAGCTAACATGTTATAGCATTTTTGTACAGTTTCATACAGTTTCATTTCCCGGTAAGATTATTGAAGCTATTTTATTCCCACACAAATCAAGGTGACTTTACCCTGCAACTAGATAGAGGATGTGTTTGTGTTCCACCTACAAAAATACACGCTCATAATATGGGGGCTGTTGTTATCACAAAGCCCCGAAATGGCTGGTTAGTGTGTGTAGTTGTGTGTGTTTCAAGACATAACACAAACATAATACATTTGGCATCACCGTGTTGTCTTCATTTGTTTCTTTAGACAGCATTGTGAAACAAAGGCACCAATGGGGCTAAAATTATGCATGGGGTAATCCAGCAATTAATGAGAATCCTGCTGTCATAATTATGTTTACACAACTGAACATGTCCCCTATATTGAGTTCATTTAACTTCACCGTCTATGATTAGGTCTATGTTGTTTCCATAAGTGGAATATTAGTATGGCACAATTAATGTGTCACTGTGTTCTAAAAGTCCAGAGTGGTATTACATTTCATATACAAGGTTCACTGTGTAATATTTTTAGTACTTTTTTTCCAGAGTTCATGCTGCCCATTCACAAATAGTACATTTTTCACAAATACTTACCACCACCATCAAATTCTCAGTACTTTGACGGGGGGAATTGTTTTTTTTTTTCATACATGAAAAGGGGGATCTTCTCCATTGTTTGCAATTTTGCCATTTTTAGCTGCAAAATTCTACGTACTTTGTCATACTGGTGAATATTATTTCATTGCTTAGAAAATATTTATGAAAAGATCGAATTTGGCAATATGCAGCACAGTTTCAATGAGAAGGATAGTCACAATACCTATTCTGACCACCATCCTACACAGTGCAGCTTTAAAAAAAATAATACTGTATATAAAAAGAGCTGGACTGGACTGACATCCTGCATAAAGCCATTGAACACAGCTGATATACATGTATGGGGTGTGTGACTGCTTCTGTCATTATAATTATGGGAATGAAAAAAAATAAAAATAAATAATGTTGGATTCAATACCTGTACCATTCCGTATTAAACATAATTTGGTCACAGGTAATTTGGGGACAATCTTAGTTGATCAGATGTATTGATTTATTGGTTTGCTGTTTTGTTTTTTGTTTTTTGCTCACAGAAGGAGTGGCTCTGTCTAAATTGCCAGACCCAAAGGGCGCTCGCTGGACAGCTGGGTGGAGGGGAGAAGATTGCAGCACCACAGCCTGTGCCTGTGAAAGCGGAAAAGCAGCAGCCAGCACCTCTTCCAGTCCAGCCTGCTGCCACCAAAGGGCCTGCAGCACCCGCCCCTACTCCTGCTGCAGCCAAACCAGCGCCCCCCAAAGAGGAAGCCGTACCCACTAAGGAGACAGAGCTCCCTGCTTCAGCTGCTCCAGCTGCAGCTGTACCTGCAGCAGTGCCCAAGGATGCCCCTGTTACTGCTGCCACTCCGGCGGCAGAATCAGTGCCCAGCAAACCACAAGCTGTGCCGCCTGCCTCGGCTGCTCCGACTGCTGGTGCTGAGATGGCACCCAAGGAGCAAGCTGAGGCTGTGGCGACAGTCAAGAAGGAGGCAGACAAGGCAGTGGAGCCTGGAAAGGCAGTCCAACCAGAGAAGGTTCTTGCTGAGCCAGCTCAAACTAACATTCCCACTGCCGAGCTTAAGCCAGCAGTGGCTGTTCCTCAGGTTCAACAGGTAGTGCATGCTGTGTCTGGTGACGTTGATGTTGATGTCTGTGCCGTCCATGTCCTTGATGTTGTTGATGTCCTTGTCAAAGAGGATGACAGAGACAAGGAAGTCCTCGCAGAGGAACATCCTGACAGAAATGGGGAGATCATGGAGCCTGTAGATAGACCTACAGGAGACTTGGAGATCAAACAACCGATAGATGATGAGGGACAGCACAAGTCAGTGGACAAAACAGCAGAATTGATTGACACGACCACAGAGTCTTCAGAGCTTTCTGTGGAAGAGCAGTCTGGAACAGACCTTGAATCTCCTGAGGCGGTTTGTGATGCAGGAGAAAAGCCTGAGGTACATTATAACAAGGAGAATGTCCCTGGGGGTGGAAGTGAGGAAGTGTCTGTAGTTAGTCAGAAAACTACTGAAATTATATGTGGAGTGGAGGAGGCAGAGATATGTAATGGAAAGACTGACCTGTATTCCACCACTTTAGATGAAGAGGCTATGGCACAAAATGAGAATGCTGATTTTACCTCTGAAGTTTTAGAGAGGGAGGGGGAGGGGAAAGTTGTTGCCATGTTGTCAGAACAGGAATGTGAATTACATGAAGACAATATACTTTTAGATGAGTCAGAAATACTTAATGCTGCTCAGGAGATAGGGGAAGGGTTGGCAAAATATGATGATAATACAACAAGTCGTACTGAGAACATAAATGAGACAACCCAATCAAATGACAGACATATAGAGGCAGTCCCTGAGATCACTGAGCAGTCTGACACATATGCTGACAATACCAACATTATAGCAAAAGACATCAAACAGGATAGTGAAATATTAAATGAGAAAGTGGAAACTATTTCATCAGAGCAAGAGACCTATGTATGTAATGGAAATGCTGTGCCCCTTTCGGATGTGTGTGGACAGGAATCTGAAATAGATGTGGATGACAAAGAAGTGATGCTAGACAGCCTGGAGGAGAAACGTGAAATCCATTTTGAAAATGCAGAAAAAGACACAGTAGACACAGAGGTTCCACTTCAGGAGTCAGAAGTATGCATTGGTATTGCCGAACAGGCCTATCAAGTTCTTCCACAGGAAAATGTGACAGAAGCAGAGAAAACTGAACATCTTCCAGCTCCAAAAGTAGATCCAGAACCGTGTACAGGGTCAGAAATGCTTCCACAGGCTTATGGTAAAGCATCTGAAACATATGCTGAATGTAACGAGTCAAACTTAGAAGGCATAGCACAGATACACTTGTACACTGAGAATACAGAGCAAATATCTGGTGTACCTTCAGGTGAACCTGAAATACATGCAAGCAATTCAGGAATTCTTTCCGAGGTAGTGGTTCAAGACTCTCACATAACAGGTGTTGCTGTTGTAGCAAATGAAGTTGAATATGCAGTTTCAGTAGACATGCCTCTTGAGCAGAGAGAAATAATTACAGAGCATGTGACATACACAAAAGATTATGAATTGAAATACACTGTAGTGAATGATCCAGTACAAGAACAAGAGGGAAACGCACAGTCTGCGACTGAATCCACTGTCATTTCTGTGTCTGATAATGATGTAGATACTTTTTCAGACAAATGTGATCAGGACACTAATGTGGAAGCTTTGACTGAAGACTCTTCTGCAGCCCATGTAGATGTACTGTTTAACACACACATTGAAAACATGGAAGGGGGTGTAGCACAACCACCATGTGCATCAGCCGTATCCACAGGTGACATTGTGTGCACAGAGGTCCTAGTAGAGGAAACATCTGGCACAATGGACAAAACTGAAGTGAGGTGTCACGACACAGTTTCTAATGAACAAAATGGAAGTAAAGATTTTGTGGATATCTCCATAGATGACACATTGTCTGTGCAAATAACCACAGACATGACAATGACACAACCTGTGGAACTGTATGCAAAACAGTCGATGTCCACAGAGGTACTCCTTGAGGAAGTGTCTAACACTCTAGAAGAAAAAAGTGAATACAGTATAGTGAATGATCCAGCTCATGAACAAGAGGGAAATGCACAGTCTGTGACTGAATCCACTGTCATTTCTGTGTCTGATAATGATGTAGATACTTTTTCAGACAAATGTGATCAGGACACTAATGTGGAAGCTTTGACTGAAGACTCTACTACAGCCCATGTAGATGTACTGTTTAACACACACATTGAAAACATGGAAGGGGCTGTAGCACAACCACCATGTGCATCAGCCATATCCACAGGTGACATTGTGTGCACAGAGGTCCTAGTAGAGGAAACATCTGGCACAATGGACAAAACTGAAGTGATGTGTCACGACACAGTTTCTAATGAACAAAATGGAAGTAAAGATTCTGTGGATATCTCCATAGATGACACAGTGTCTGTGCAAATAACCACAGACATGGCAATGACACAACCTGTGGAACTGTATGCAAAACAGTCGATGTCCACAGAGGTACTCCTTGAGGAAGTGTCTAACACTCAAGAAGAAAAAAGTGAATACAGTATAGTGAATGATCCAGCTCATGAACAAGAGGGAAATGCACAGTCTGTGACTGAATCCACTGTCATTTCTGTGTCTGATAATGATGTAGATACTTTTTCAGACAAATGTGATCAGGACACTAATGTGGAAGCTTTGACTGAAGACTCTACTACAGCGAATGTAGATGTACTGTTTAACACACACATTGAAAACATGGAAGGGGCTGTAGCACAACCACCATGTGCATCAGCCGTATCCACAGGTGACATTGCGTGCACAGAGGTCCTAGTAGAGGAAACATCTGGCACAATGGACAAAACTGAAGTGAGGTGTCACGACACAGTTTCTAATGAACAAAATGGAAGTAAAGATTTTGTGGATATCTCCATAGAGGACACATTTTCAGTGACACAGCCTGTGGAACTGTATGCAAAACAGTCAATGTCCACAGAGGTACTCCTTGAGGAAGTGTCTAACACTCAAGAAGAAAAAAGTGAATGGGCAAAAATACATCCAAGTGAATCTGTATCAATAGATGTCTCAATTGAGGAACTATCTGACACACGAGAAGAACATGCTGAATCTGTGAAACCACCCACAGAGGAGTCTGTTGTAAAGGTAATCTTAATACACTGTAGCGTTACAACAGTTCTGGAATGCATTGATGACATAGTTAGGCGCTCATGTGAGAACAGACTTAACATTTCCACAAATGCCACCCTGAATCATATTCTGCTGAACTGCTTCACTATTCATTCCCGGTTACTTTTCTTGGTCCGTAACCAAGAAAGGTTTCTTAAACCCTAACTCTGCAACTAACTCCTTCATGATCCCCCTTCTGTAACCCTCTATCACAAACACTGTTTGGGTCAGAGGGTTCACTGTGCTTGTCATCATTCCTTGTCCTTTTTTGTCATTGTTCTTTTTGTTATTCTTAATAGTCATTGTGATAAGTGTGTGGTTCATTTAATAGATACTCAGTGTAACTTTTTTTTCTGTTGTAATAGGTGCCGGTCTATGGATCAAAAGATGAATCTGAAATTCAACCACAAGTCCCCTCCGATCAAAGTGTTAAGGATGAAGTCCTTACCACTGACGTAAAGGACCCAAGAGTACGGGACATCATGCGGATCTCTCCAGAATCATATAGTTCTGCTGAGGAAGAACTAAGGACCATACAGCAAGTCAGTGAAGAGGATTCAAAGCCTATGACCACAGAGAAACTGCAAACTCAAACCTCTGTCACAAGAAGGCGGTTAGAATACATAGAGGACAGTAGTGAGACGGATTCCTCATCTAAACTGCATAGGAGAAGCTCTGCATCCTCAATCAGTGAAGAACTGAAAGCAGATACTCCTGACTCAATTGATGATGAGGAATTCATTCGAGGACAGCTCTTGGAAATGGGGGCTGATATGGACTTAACACCATCTGAAGAAGACCTCAGTGCAAGGAAAGACGCCGCTCTGGAGACAACGGATGCTGCCACAGAGAAGCCAAAACGTGTGCTTAAAAGACTCAGCGTTGAACTTATCAGTCCAGATAAAAGCCTATCATCAGAGGATCTTGATTCTGAGCAAATTCATGTAATTCCTCTTTCTCAAACAGTAAGCAGAGAGGATATGGATGCTTCAATTGACACCACAGCATATGCTAAGGCCATTGATACTAGCAGTGTAATTGTTGCTATGGCAGACAATGGAGCTCCACGGCGACAGAGCACTGAGGAAGCTGATGTATCAGTAGGCAGTATGGTGGAATCAATAAGTGAGCGCTCAAAAGGTGATGCATCCTCCAGTCTCCAAGCCTCTAGCTTTACACCAGGGACAGCTTCACCCACGTCTGTGTCTTCTCTTGATGAAGACAGTGACAGCAGTCCAAGACATAGGCGGAAAAGTGGAGAGGGCAAGCACAAGAAAGCCAAGCAGCGACAGCACGGTGTTGGACTTCCTACCATTGAGGACTCATCTGAGGAGGAAATGCTTGGAGATGGAGATCAGGAAACACTTGCTGAAGCTGATCAGAGCAAGAAGGTATTGAGGAAAGGCAAAAGAGATAAAGAAGAATTGCTCAGGACATCTGGATCAGAAGTCTCACCGAGCATTGAATCTGAAGCTGAAATTCCCAAAGAGACACCTGAAGTAATGGCAATAGAGCCCTCTGTCTATCCATGTATTCCACCTGAAGATCAACAACTAGAGAAAGCTCTAAAGAGTGCAGATGACGCTTATGAAGAAATGATGCGAAGTGTTCGGGCTAGGCAGTCCAGAACGAGTATCACACATAGTGAGGTTGAACCTTTGTATGGTGGAATGTCTATTGAAGACTATGCATATGAGTCATTAGTTGAGGGGCCGTCTCGCACTGACCAAGAGTCAGAGGCAAGCAGACTTGCAGTGCAAGAGTCTATGAAAAAGTTAAGAACCCCTGAAGAAGTGTATGAAGAAATGCTGAAAAATGGAAAATTAACAAGTCCTTCTTCAGAACCTGATACTTGCTATGTGACAATGGCAGGAAGTGAAGGACAGCCATACTTAGAGGCACAACTAGAAGGACTGACACCTGGAACAAGTCCCTCACAGACAAGTCCAGTCTCTCCAGTGTCTCTAACATATTCCCCATCATATGACTCTCCTCATGCAAGTGGAGAAGAGCAAGTGGCTCAGGAAGAAGAGCTACCATTAGATTTGAGTCCAGTTCGAACAACAACTCTTTTCCCAATTCCCGATCTAAGGATCATTCAGTGCTCCTCTGGTGAAGAAGAGGTCGAGGAAGGTGACAGTAGTAGCTACGATCCTCAGGTTTCCGCAAGTGCAGACAGTTCTGAGCCTGAAGTTGACTTGGAAAATCAAGTTGTAGTCTCTGTGTCACCTCCAGCTGAGGCCACCGTAGATACAGAGCCTATATCGGTTGTCTGCGCGGTGCCCACACCTACGCCTATAGCAAAACCAGCTATAGTCCTCCCAGTACAAGACACAGTTCTTTCACCAGAGGTGTCACCATCTTCTTCATCTCCAGATTCAAGTTTGTCAATGACTACAGCCGCCTCATCCTCACCACTGTCTGATCATACTCCAATCTCCCAAGCTCCAGTGGTAATTCCAATCCCAGACTCTGAAGCAGACATGTCTGACCAAAAACAACCCTCTGCAGTTGCAGCATTGAAAGAGAAAGTTGCAGCTCCAATTCCACCACCTGCTCCACCAAAGGTTTCTGCTCCAACTCCTGTTTCAAAAGTAACTTCTGCTCCACCTCCCAAGCCAGTCATAGTTTCCATACCTGATGTTGTATCGCCTCCAGTACCATCTTCAATTACAAAGCCAGTTGTAAAACCCAAACCAGTCGCACCATTACCACCAACAGGTATGGCAGCAGTGTCAAAACCTGCTGTTATGACACCCAGTCCTGCCCCAATAACTTCGGCTTTACACCAGGTTGCAGCTTCTGCTCAACAACCAGCACCATCAGTTCAACCCTCAGCCACAAGTCCAGTTATTGTCCAAATGCCAGATCTCGTTTCATCACCAACCTCAACTCCAAGCCCAGGTCCTCCTCCTCAACCACCCTCTATGCCTGTACCTCAGTCAGTTCAGGCAGATGTTCCCATTCAGGCTGCAGCACCAACACAGGGAGCTGCTCCATCACCAGTTTCTGCACATAGGCCAGTTGTAGCTCCTAAGCCCCAGCAAGTCCCAGTAGTTGTACAGATGCCAGATTTGGTTTCTGCTTCGTCTCAGGTTGCAGTTCCCTCACCACCTCCTGTTACTGCAGTTGCTTCAGCTGAGGCTGCAGCTCCAACAACTCAAACCCCTGTCTCAGTCTCCATACCAATGCCATGTCAAAGTCCAACAGCAGAAGAGTTAAATGCAGCTGTCCCCATAGCTCAGAGACAGCCACCGGTACCTGCTTTGACTACTTCTGTCTTACAGCCACAGGCTGTAGTGGCTTCAGCTTCAGCTGTTGTGCCAGATGTACCACCTACAGCAGTCCCAGTAGTGTCCCCAACTATAACTACTACTGTAGCATTTGGCACACACCCACTGCAGTCTGTGGTGGTGGACATTCAATCTGGAATCGAAGGAGTGCAACCACCAGCAACTGCTCTGTCTTCCACACCCTCACAGATACTACCAACTGTACAGACCACACAAGGGCATGTTGTAATCATAGTCCCCCGTGGTGCTTCATTCGAGAACATATCAGTGGTCAACCAGACAGCACAAGAGATTGTTGCAAATTCTATTGCGTTAGCAGCTGCTGGTGCACGTAATGAGATAAGCACTGCAGTATCACCTGAAAAGACAGTGACTCCACAGCCCATCACAGCAGCAGCAGAAATCAAGGCCCAGCCTGTTCCTGTGTCAACTACACCTCCCACATCGGTGGTGGTGGAGTCTCCAGCGGAAGCTCCGGTAGTGAAACAAATGGTCACTCCTGCTCCTAAGCCTGTACTTCCACCTCCAGTTCCTCCCAAGCCCACATGCATTCCAGCTGGGTTAAAATTCACTCACAGGCCAGGAGAAATTGTTCATCCACCACTCTCTCCTCAGCCCGTTCCTACTCAAAAGGTTATGCCTGACATTCCTAAAGCTGCTACATTACCAAGGACCAGAGAACCACCCAATGCTCTGTCTTTTAGTCTGACAACCCCTGCTCAGTCTAAGCTAAGTGCCACATCTCCTAAATCTCCTATATCACCCAGATTTGCAAAATGCTTGGAGACCTATGTGGTCATCACTTTGCCATCAGAGCCAGGGTCACCTGTCGAAGGAATAACCACCCAAGCTCCTCTACGACGTGGATCTCTCCCAACTGCAAGTCGTCCTGCAGGGTCGGTTTCATCGGCGCCACTGCCAAAACCAAGACCACAGCAAACTCCATTACCACCTGCACCAGTTTCCCAAACAGAACAAGTCTTGGCTGCATCCAAAGATACACAACAAGTGATATCAGCTCCATTTCCACAACCAAGACCCGAAGAAGCAGTTATGCAAGTGGTGGCTAAACCCAAACCAGTGCAACCAGTAACTATAGAAATGGAGGAAGTGGTGGCAGCTCCACCTATGCCACCCCCTCAACCTTTGGAAAGTGCTCCACCTCTGGCAAGAACACAACCCATAGCCCCAGAGCTTTCAGAGCCAGTGATGCCCCCACCAGTGCCAATGCTACCTGTGGCTGCACAGCCTCAGATACTACAACAACCAGTTGCATTTGTGCCTGACCAGGCCATGTTGCAGGATGTTCAGCAAGTACCAATGCATCCAGTCCCAACAGTACCTGCTCAGACCATATTACCAGCACCAGGTCTACCTGAGGTTGCTCCAACGGTACCCCCACCGGCTGTTTCCCCTATGGTTGTTGCAACTGTACCACTGCAGCCTGTTTCACCAATGATTCCCCTGGATGTGCCGCCACCACCACCACCGATTTCTCCTGCAATTGCCCAAATGGTTCCTCCACTACCACCATTGCCCCACATGGTCCCACCACCGCCTATGTCACCAGCAGTTGGCCAAATGGTTCTCCCAACACCTCCAGTTGCCCAAATGGTTCCCCCATCTGTTTCACCAGTGGTTGCCCAGATGGTTCCACCACTACCGCCAGTTGCCCAAATGGTTCCAACACCATCTCCTGTTGCCCAAATGGTTCCCCCACCTGCTTCACCTTTGGTAGCTCAAATGGTTCCTCCACCATCTGTTTCACCTTTTGTCCCCCAAACGATATCACCTCAACCATCATCTGTTCAATCCATATCGCCACAATTGTTTTCACCAGTTGCACAGACAATATTACCACAGCCCGTATTGCCTGTTGTTTACCAGACAGTATCACCACAGCAAGTTCCACCTGTAGCTCTTCAACCAATATCACCCCAGCCAGTCCCACCTGTTGCTGTTCAACCTGTAGTCCCGCAACCAATTCTAGCTGTAGCTGCTCAGAGTGTTGCCGCACAATCAGTTGTACCTGTTGCTGTACAACCTGTATTGCCACAACCTGTTGTACCTGTGGCTGTTCAGCCTGTAGCAGAACAACGGATTTCTATTGCTGTAGAACCCATAGCACATCAACAACCAGTTGCTATGGTTCAGTCTGTGTCACCCCAACCAGTAGAGTTCATTGCATCTGAACTGATGCCACAGCAGCCAGTGGCAACTGTTGTTCCTCAATCGATGATACAGCAACAGACAATGTCACCTGTGCCTGCCCAGCCCATGTTCCAGCAAGAGCTAGTAGGACAGGTAATATCACAGCCTGTGGCACAGCAACCACCAATGGCTCCTGTGGCTGCTGCAGCTCTGCCCCAAGAACAAATGGCATATGTACAGGCTCCACAGGCAATGCAACAACAGCCTTTGTTGGACCAACAACCACCCTCATTTGTTCCTTCTGCTGCAGCCCCTCAGTTTGCACCACCAGAACAACGGCCTGAACCTGTGCAACCAGGTGCATATACTCAATATACTCAACCATCAGAAAGTCAAGACATTCCAACAATGCCACCACCTCCCGTTACATTTACACAAGTTACAAAGTCCATCGCAAGTGAGGAAATAATTGGGCCCGAAAAAGTAGTTTCAAGCGTCAGTCAAATGTACTCTGCAATTTCAACTACCGAGCAGCAACCTGAAGCCATGCCCAAGGTCGTGACCCAGGTTGTTACAACAGAGGTACAGAGGACCACAACAGTTTCAGTTGTACAGGAAATAGTGCCTGAGGAACCTGCCCCAGTAGCAGTGCCCATGGAACCAGAGGTCACCCCCATCATTGTTGAATCAAAGCCAAAGCAGAATGGAAGGATTCACTACCCTGGAGATGTAATAGATCTTTGCACTTCAAAAGTAAGCATCACCATGACTGATAAAGGCATGGATTTGACAGCTCCTGATTCCAGCCGACAGTCATTCTCAAGTGATTCCAGTGGACGGCAGTCGACGGCTGTTCAGCCAGAGGTGGTGAATCTTAGCCCCGCTGTCACACCAGTCACAACACTCTCTGTTGTGACAGACAGCATCACAATTGTCACTTGCTCTGCCACCATCTCTTCATACAACACCACTTCGGAAAAACCACTGGATTTGGGCAGCGCTACCTCTATGCCTCTTCCACTCACAACATACATGCCATGCAAGCCAGTTTCACAAATAGTATACAGAACAGTAAGCTCTCAACCTAAGCCCATAGCAGCCGCCACTGAAATCCCTGTGAATCTGTCCTATGGGGTCGTAGACAGCATGGCCAGTGCAACAACACCAGTGACAATGGCACCTGAAAGTATAATGAGTGACACTACTGGAGTCCCCCCTCTAATTCCTGCCCACACAGAAGCATATGCAACAGCCGTAGACCTCAGTACATCGAAGCCAATAATAGTGTCTCTCACCACCTCCTCGGGTGTAGTGACTACAGTTGTGGAGGATGCTGGGACCCCTGTCGATCTCACTGCTGGACGAAGAGCTGTCTGCTGTGACGTCATCTACAACCTTCCGTTCGCAGGGACCTGTAGAGGGCAACAGCCTACTCCCACACCTCCCGATAATCGTTTTGGCTACAGAGATGATCACCAGTATGGAACTGCCACCACTCTTGGCATTTCTGAACCCACAAACTTGAGAATGTCAGTGTCAGACAGCAATTTTGCTGAGGCTGGATTCTATGATGGTAGCAAAAGGATGGATTATCAGAATGGAGCTTCTGATGGTGCCATAGACTTGACATCAGCTACTAAAATGTCTACAGGTGAGACATGTGTTTTCATATTGATATGTTTTCTTATTTAATTAATTTTCCGTTTATTTTGTTGTTATGTGTTGTTTTGTTGATGTGAATTTGATTTGCCTTTGGGTTTGCTTAATTATTTTCTTCTTTTCTTTTTTCACACAGATGCTTGCATGTGCCTCCGTGTTTTCCCTCAGTGTTTTGGTTTTGCTTCCGGCTAAATCAACAAGCTTGGATATCAATGCATGCTGCCATTTTTTCTTCTTTTTCCTTCTTTTCGTTATTTATTGCATGGCCAATCTCACTCTATATATGTTAATGATGGATCAAGAATGAGATTTACGATCACAGATATATTTTTTCTACAGATGAAGCTTTGGACTACTCAAGCAAAGGCACCCGAGCCATTACCTCAATTACAACTGCACATTACACACAGAGTGTGCTAAGGTCCACAAATGGCATTGTTTACTCATCTGTACCTGAACCTGTCCCATCAACATATGCAATAACAACTCAGCCAGGGTCAGTATTTAGTACAACATATAATGATCTGGTTGCAGTACCCCCAACCACAACATTGGAGGCATTCTCAACCTTACAAAACATCCCCTCTCCTTATGGATTCATACCAGTGACAGCCGGTGGCCAGATTATTTCACAAGAAACTGGATTCCCCAAAGAAATGCTGCCAACAGTCCTTGCCAACCTCTTCCCTGGGATGGCCCCCTATCCTGAAATATATTCTGATGCCACCCTTGAAGCCATTGCTGCTTCACTGGATACTTTGCTCTCCCCGAACTTCCCTGGTTTTGAGGACAGCAAGAACCCACAGTACCATGCTGAACGAGAGTTTCTTGAGTTGGAGAAGCTGAAGCAACTGTGCCTTGCTGAAGAACTTGAGTGGGAGAGGCAAGAGATCCAGAGGTTCAGAGAGCAGGAGCAGCTGATAGTTCAGAAGGAGCTTGAGGAGTTGCAGACCATGAAACAACAACTTCTGTTGCAGCAGGAAGAGGAGCGTCAAGCCCACCTGATCCTGCAACAGGAGACCTTTGTCCAGCAGCAGATGCAACTCGAGCAGATCCAACAACTTCAACATCAGCTGCAGCAACAGTTGGAGGAGCAGAAAATATACCCCTATGGCCGAGACACACTGGGTAAAGATGCAAACATACTGGACCAGCAATATACAGGCAAGGGCGATGGACAGTATTGGCCAGTCAAGGATGAAAACTCCACACCTGTACCTGGCCAAGACCATCAGTTAAGTGGGGTATGGGGCACTGCTCCCACTGAAGGCATTCCAGCTTCTGCAAGAGTCAGTAAGGATGGTAAAGCTGACACAATGCTCGCAGTCAGTGGAAAGAAAATCATTGACAGTGGCGTGCAAACAGATGATGAGGACAGTGCCGAGAAGCCATGTCCCGGTAGGAGAAGAAGGGGTAAGAAGAGTGTGGACAGTTGTATCCAGACTGATGATGAGGACCAGGAGGAATGGGAAACCCCTGTCAGAAGCAGGCGGAGGTCTCGAACAAGTAAATATGGAGATGCTGAGAAGGGGAAGTCTTCTAAGGTCTCCAGTATTGCCATCCAGACAGTAGCTGAGATTTCAGTCCAGACTGATCATTCAGGCACTCTCAAGCGTTCACCTGTGCGGGCCCACCTTGATACTAAAGTCGATTTCCCTGGGGCTGGAAGACAGCTCAGAGGAGAGGCTGAGTCTGACTCTGATGAAACATCATCACAGAGAGGGCTCCCAGGTCCAATAGAAATAACCACCCATCTCAAAACGGATGGCTCTACCTGTACACAAAAGTCCCCCAAAGTTCTGTATTCCCCTGTCTCTCCTATGTCTCCAAGTAAATCTATTGAATATAGTAAATCAGGAAAAGGCCAAAAGATGCTCACCGTTGACCACTCCAGACATTCCCCGAGCAGCCCAAGATCCTTGAAGCCCTCACAGAGATCCCTGTCTGACAAGGCTCTGAGCCCAACTACTGAGGACCGAATGACATCAACCTACCACTATGCTGAGAGCTACTCTGTAAGTAAATATTCGATTGTGTGACAATAACGTGTCAAATACTGTAGTTATAGATGTATAATTCTGTTATGATATTTATTTCTTATTTTATGTTTTTGTTTATTCTCTTTTTGTGATATTGTAACTAGCATTGCTGTTTTTGTTGATCTTTTGCAGAGCAAAGGATCCCAGAGTGGCACCCCTTATGGTTCCCAGAAGAAAGTGAAACGTACCCTGCCACACCCTCCACCAGAGGAAGAGACAGTTGTTGGACCATCCGGGTACAGCACTGGCTCTGCTCGAAGAAGGATGTGCAGGAATACAACTTTGGCTCGTGCCAAAATTCTGCAAGACATCGACAAGGAACTCGACTTGGTCGAGAGAGAGTCCTCCAAGCTCCGCAAGAAGCAAGCAGAACTTGATGAGGAGGAGAAGGAGATTGATGCCAAACTCCGTTACCTGGAGATGGGCATTAACCGTAGGAAAGATGTCTTGCTGAAAGAGAGGGAGAAGCGAGAGAGGGCTTACTTGCAAGGTGTGGCAGAGGAAAGAGACTACATGTCTGACAGTGAGGTCAGTAATATCAGGGAGGCAAGACGCAATGGCCGTGGACTTGAGAGGCCAAGGACTGCTCCGCAGTCCGAGTTTAACCAGTTCATCCCAGGCCAAGCTGATGCTGAATCCCAGTACGGAGAATACTACCAGTATGCCCCTCAAACTCAAGCCGACAGCCATTACAGCCCTCAGCAAACATTGTACCAGCAGCAGTCTGTGTACCATCAACAAGTATCCCCCTATCAGACCCAGTCTGTCTACTCATCAGTGCCCAGTCTTCAGCAGTCCCCCCAATCAGGCTATCAGCATGCTTCCCAGCTGATGCTGATGCAGCAAAAACCAAGACCAGAACATGAGCCCAAGATCACCACCAACTATGAAGTCATACACAACCAGCCACTCTTGATGGTCCCTTCCTCCACTGACAGCACATACGGTGTTTCTCAGCTTGGAGGAAAGTACAGCAACCTTGATCTTAGAATGGCTCTGGAGGAGAGGGGTAGCATGGCAAGCAGCCCAATGTCCAGTATATCAGCTGAGTCTTTCTACACAGACATAGACCACCACAATGCCCGGAACTATGTTCTGATTGACGACATTGGTGAACTCACAAAGGGCACGTCTGGACTTGGTGCCAGTTTCACCATTCCCGATAAAGACATGACTAAAGCCGACCGTCTGCTTCGTGCAGCGGAGGTGAGACGCACGGCAGAGGTAGCAGACTTCCTGGGTAGTCAAGGTAGACTAGCCTATGGGAAGACTGAGGAGGACACAATGGAGGAACCATATGAACTGAAACTCCTGAAACAACAGATTAAGCAGGAGTTCCGGCGAGGTACAGAGGGCCTGGACCCCCTCACTGGTTTACCACATTACTTGCCTAGTGACAGCAGCTATAGACACTTTCCAAAGTCAGAGAAATACAGCATTGGCAGACTCACCTTGGAGAAGCAAGCTGCCAAACAACTCCCTGCATCTGTCATATACCAAAAGCAGCTAAAGCAGAAAAAGGCTGCTCTCATGGACCCCAAAATTACAAAGTTCTCCCCAATTCAGGAGAATAGAGATGTAGAACCAGATTACAGTCATTTTTTAGCATCAACCGGGTCCTCGGTGGGTGGGCTGGCCACCAGGGCTCGGCTTCTACAAGACGAGATTACGTTTGGATTGAGGAAGAACGTAGCAGAGCAACAGAAATACCTGGGCTCTACTTTAGGCGCTAACCTGGCGCAGTCTTTAAACTTGGGACAGTCTCTCAACCTCAGCCCAGGGTTGAGATCATCATTGCAAGACGACGGTGGCACGTACCCTAGCGGTACCCGCTCTAGGCCGTCGTCCAGACCCTCCTCCGTGTATGGACTTGACCTGTCCATCAAAAGAGACCTGTCCAGTTCATCGCTTAGGCTAAAGTCTGAAGGTGAGGGCTTGGACTCATCATTTGGCCCAGCCAGAGCCAAACCAACTAGCCTTCCTATCAGTCAAAGCAGAGGTCGCATTCCAATTGTGGCCCAGAACTCTGAAGAGGAAAGCCCTTTGAGTCCAGTCGGACAGCCCATGGGCATGGCTCGAGCATCAGCCGGCCCCCTCCCCCCGATTTCGGCTGATTCCCGGGATCAGTTCGGGTCAAGCCACTCCCTCCCTGAGGTCCAACAACATATGCGGGAGGAGTCCAGAACCCGTGGGTATGACCGTGACATAGCCTTCATCATGGACGACCTTCAGGGCGCCATGTCTGACAGCGAAGGTAAATTTACTTTAAGCCTGTCTCTGAATCCTGAAGATATGCATGGGCCTAATTGTAGTCGTGTCTGTGTTTGTCATCTGTAACTGCATGACTGTTTTCATCTTTTCGTTTGTCTTCTGATCTTGCTGCTGTTAAAACTTTCATTTCCTTTCACAACTGTCAAGAACTCACAACTGTCATACTGATATCTATATCTGATATGACGTTTTTCCTTCTTAGATGCACCATTCTTTCTGTTCCATGTTTGTGTTTGTTCTTTTTGTTTATTTTTACCCCATCTTTATCTTTTCTTAAAACAAAATGTCTGTAAAATATATATAAAGAAATTATCATTTAGAAAAGCCATATAAATAATAGGTTAGGTAAGGTGCCACTGAATTCATGATCACAAATGAACATAATCTAAAATAACACATTTCCCAACGTGTTGTATATTACTGTATTTCTGTACAAATAAAATAAATCAGCAATATTGACACTTCAATACTGATATCCACCGTACTACCAGAAGATGATGAATATACTCATTATGTTGTTTTACTGGATAAGGTTGGAGAATATGTTTGCTGGGTGCAGTCCCTGGGCAGTAGTTGATTGCCGATGACATAAGTCTTTATGCTGACTCTTAGAATCTTACAGCCAGCGGCTTGTTATGAAGGTCACAGTTTTGATTTTGTATTTATGGAGCTGTCTTGTGCACTTTAAATAAATGTCATCAATTCCCTTAACTACTGTACTGCTCCAGCTACATTGTAAAACTGTGTTCACATAACCTATATGTTAACATACTGTATGTACGTAATGAAGATCTTGTTCTCTTAGTACTAGTTCAGAATATGGGTGTAATATACATATGGGGGGTATGTTCCTCCCCAGAAATATATAAAAAGATTTAGATGTATCTGTGCAATATTTGATAGCTAAATCTGAGTCATTTGTATTTGAAAAAAAATCTCCTCTTTCTTCCTCTTTTGTTATTGTCCTGTCTGCTGTCATTTAATCATTCTGTGCTGCTGCATGTCATTGTATCTTGTTTTTGTCTATATATGAATCCAAAAAAGGGGGAGAGGGAACAATTGAAATAAAACAAATAAACTTGCATGCGATGGTTGAATGACTGCTAATTTGCATGTTCAGTGTTGTGATTATTTTTGCATGTTTTTCCTTAGTCACATACTGCATTCACATGTAAGTGTGTCAGTCACATCTTATTCTGCAATTGTGCACATCAAGTTTCACACCTTTCTGTTTTCTGGGTTGAAATATCTTTATTTAATTATTGACATGATAATGTCACAAAAAGGCAAACATGTCAAAAAAAATACAAACACAATATATTGTAGGCTATACTGACATAAGCGACAGGAGTAGGCCACCTTTGCACAGTGTCATAGATGTATAAGTCTGCATATGCCTTGGTTTTCAGCACTAAGTGACCCCCTGCTGATTTTGAGCAGAGATGATCCCAGACTCTTTCATGAGTATCTTTCGAGTATCAAACACGGTACAGTATTAGTATCACATTTCTAAATCCTTAGACCCACACCGATCCACCTGCTGAATGATCACAGGCAGAATGCTGCCCTCTCTTTTTTTTCCTCGCTATCGATGATGGACGTACATGCATTAGTCATTGTGGTATTTCCATAGCTCCTATAGTGCAATGCCATAGAAACGGAGAATGTTATCACAGCCCTCACAGGTGTATGCTAACATGCTCTAGTGCTTAAGTGTTGCTCCGAAAAAATATTTCTCTGGAGAAATAAACTTCTTTGAAAGACTTCGCCCATGAGCCAGAATGTAACGTGCAGAAAATTCGGGGCACTGGAAATCTTTCAAAGAAGTTTGGATTGGATCTGGTGCTCTGCCCTGTGTTGTAATACTCATTAGAGGTAGTTGCTGGTCACTGCTTTTTCTCCCCTCCAACACATAAAATATATGCCGCACAAAGCAAACACTGTGCAATTGTTGATTTAATAATGGATTATGCATGGTGTGTTGGTGTATGACCCCATAATGTACTAACTATGACATAAGGACAGAGCACGACACCTTGGTAAATATACCAGATCAGAATGTTCCGTCACAAAATACCTGTGTTTGCATCCAAAAACCATATATTGAAAGCATGCTCCACATGAATGCAGTAGATAGTGCATGACCAAACACTGCATTGATCACTCCGAGTGAATCTACAGTTAGCAGAACAGCTGAAATCTGATAGCACCATCCAGACACAATGAGCACTGGATCTACACACATACATATGTGTAAACCTAGCATGGGTTCTGCTGTAAGACAAAAATGATAAAAGAATCTAAAATATAACTTTCGTCATCGCAGGGGTGCCTAGCTGGAATGTAGAAGGTGAGAGAACACTAAAATCTGCACAATGACATTCAAGTCAAGTCCCCATCAGTCAGCATACGGCACATTGACACCACACTCATACATGTCATAGTGCTCGGCATTTCCTGACGTGGTGGTATTTCAATCCCATTGTGACACTCATGTTCATTCACTTTTTGAGCCCTGTAGGTGTGGCTTTCAGGACTTGATCATACATGATGTGTTGCATATATGTAGTGTACATAAATGCATAATGTGTGTATTACACCACGTCCACAATCCGTCTGAATGCCAGATGTTCTTGTGTCGAGGCCTTCACTGTCAGTCCTCCTGGTCCATCCACCATCACAGCACTTAGGCAGGCAGCTGCAGCAATCCTCACAAAGCACTGGGTGCTTTCTGACGCCCCCGCACAAATGGACGGAGAGCGTGAGATTTAATGTGACACTCGCAGATGTAGGGAGCATAAAGTTGCCCAGTGCAATTCAGCCAAAACAAGTTTCCCCTGCCAGCTCCTATCTCACTCTCTCAGGACTGACTTTGGGGAATCAGGAGAGAAATGCAATCCCACAGAAAGGCCCTTGCGTCCTGATTTACAATACAATGAGACTGCTCTGTCAGAGTTACCACTGCCACAGAAACTATTTCTATAATGGCATATATTAGAGCATTGCAGAGAGTGTACGTGATTTTCCTCTTAAATTAAATGTACCCGTGTTCTGTATATTAGCATTCATATATAATGCAAGGACGCCACCCAGTGAGGAGTCTGAGGAGTCTACTAGCCCATTTGTTGCAAGAATGTTTAGTAATGTAAAGAAGTAGTAGTCCTTTAACACTTGAAAAGTAGGGAAAAAATCATCCAGAACCCGCTGTCATGATCCTGACAGGACTTTGCCATCTACTGTATTGCTTCATCATAACCTGTCATGGTTACACTTTTGGTTACATTATTTAAGTTGAAAGTTATTATTTAAGTTGAAAAGTTACATCACTACATGTAACATTATTTACTTGAACTTGTACTGTACCACAGGGTTACAGTAGGTAGATAACACTCGTTGATAGGTATAAATACATACACAAAAAGAAGCTGTGAAAATGTGTTTTTACCCATGCCATTTCTTACAACTATCATAATAACTGAAATTAATAACATGACAGTGTCATGATGTAGCCACTGTTATAAACTGACATGACATTTTCCGGATGCCATAAAAGCCTATGACGCATCTCATAGGTATGCAGAGCAGCGGCAACAGGTATGTGGAAAGTTGTCATGACAGCCGATGACAGTGATAAGATACAGTTCATCACTGAGTGATGGCTTTCTTATGGCGAGATAGAGACACATGTCACAACATGTGTATAGCACAGCTGTGCCATGATCATGACAAAATTTTACACACAGCATCTTTAAAGGAATTTCATCTCATGAGTAATTAGTGCCCTTAGTAGTGTAGCGGTCATGTAAGGTCATGTTACGATTTCAAGAAGAAGATCCAGAGAAAGTGAATGTCTGTGTGTGTGTGTGTGTGTGTGTGTGTGTGTGTGTGTGTGTGTGTGTGTGTGTGTGTGTGTGTGTGTGTGTGTGTGTGTGTGTGTGTGTGTGTGTGTGTGTGTGTGTGTGAGAGAGAGAGAGAGAGAGAGAGAGAGAGAGAGAGAGAGAGAGAGAGAGAGAGAGAGAGAGTCTGAGAGTGAGAATGGGTGGCAGAATGTATGTTTTTGTGATCAAGCATGTACTGTACAGTATATTGTGTACATACATGTATATGTGTGTGCTGTGTGCATTTACATCAGGGAGTGTGATGTTTTTGACGTGTCTGGAGGTGAGTGCCTGGGTGTTCTGCGTGTTTGAGCTTCCTTCGAAGAGCTCCGTTTCACCTCCTCAAAAGCATGCCGACCGGAACTCAGGGGTGGGGGAGTGTGGTCTGCATGTTCAGAAAAGCATGTGGTGGACACCACCAAGACGTCGACCTGCTCATTTGCATGATAAAGCGCAGAGATTATAACAATCTTAATTTGCTCCCAACAATAGCTTACCACCTCAGGCAAGAGGAGAGTGACTGGTTTGATAAACCACGCGCTGGTCACCCGGGGCAAAAGACTGCACAGCCACTGGACAGTAGACAGGTACCTTCATACATGCCTACACCCATGGGGGCCGCTAGGGGGGGAAAAGTTGTACAGATTCTAAGGGCCCAAGCACTAATAGGAGCCCTTAAGGGGGCCCAAGCACTGAGAGGGGCCCTTAAGGGGGCCCAAAATTTGAATCTTTCATGGGGCCCAACATTTCTGACTACACCCAAAACTACTGTATGTTTATTACTAAATAATACTACTACACTGTCATTTTTTCCGTTGCAATATACGTATAAATACACTGAGAAAGAGTATTCCCTGTCCTGCTGGTTTCACTGTTGCAGATGAAGTCATTGCACTACCCGTTCCCACACACTAATATGACACTTCAGAGGGACCCTAAAGATAGCAGTGTCTCAGGTAAATGGAGCCATCTGTTCGTTTGTTTTGTTGTATTCTTCAATTTGTTGAGTTTATGTAGTATTTTTAAAAAGATTAACTTAAAAGATTAACAAAATGGTATGTAATACTGAGAAGCCGTGACCCAAATAATGCAAGACCATCCACTGATCTATGTTTAATGAAGGCTGCCATGGTAGAAGATTAGGCAAAGTTTCCTCTACATATTTAACATGGAAGGACTTGGGGTGAGAATTATCAAGTATTTTGGCATATTGACATGAAACAACCACCTTTTTTCTTCCTCTGATGCATGGTCAGGAAACGGTTTGGGAATCCGAGTGGTGGGTGGCAAGGAGATTCCTGGGTCCAACGGAGATATCGGTGCATACATCGCCAAACTCACCCCCGGCGGACAGGCTGAACAGTCAGGGAAAGTAGTGGAAGGTAAGACGGCCCGCGAGCTCGTGTGTCCGATCAAGACTTCATCTCGTTTTCATCTGCACCGTGCTGTAAATTCTGATTAGCAGACTGATGATCCAGTGTCGCAATAAAAACAAGCTCATATATCATCCTTGGCTTTTAAAAAAAAAGATAAGTGCCCACACCAGCACAGAATAGATAGTTGCTGCAATAGACAGTTTCACATCCCTTTTGATGCAGGTTCAATGGAATTGCTGAACATGGCTGCTAAATCTGCTGCAGCTGAGCTACAGTTGGCCCATGCCGTATAGGCCTACTTTTTTCTGCCACTTGCATCTAATTTGTGAAGCCATTCTTCAACCCCTGATCTGCTGCCCTTGCAAGTGACTCTGCGTTCTCACAACATGTTGCAGCTGTGTCAGAGGCCATAAGGCCTGAGAGGGCACGCCTGCCCTGCTGTGCTGGAGTCTCGCCTAGGCAGCCAAACACTAGACACTAGAGATGCACAGGATCCAATATCCGGTTCCGGATCCGGCAGGACAATAGGGTTTTTCACAGGATCAGGATCCGGTTCCAGGATCCAGGATCCGGTAGCCGAGGCTTTTCAGTCAAAATAGTTTGAGCCAACGTGATGAAAAGGACCCACGTGTGTGAGTAGGCTATGTGTTTCAACCCTTTAGTAGGATCCGGTATCCGGTTCCGGATCCGGCAGGATCTTAAGCAGTGGATCCGGTATCCGGCAGGATCCTAAAAATCAGGATCCGGTGCATCTCTACTAGACACATCTGCAAACTCCTCTCTCAATGGATGCTCACAGAGCGGCATATCTCTGCAGAAAAAGAAAAAAAAAGGAGGACAGAAATGCCGTCTTTGAGCCATAAATGCCAGGAGTGCTAGGGGCTCGTCGTGGGGAGGAAAGATGGCAGTGAGGGGGTAGAGGATGCCAAGCAAGGGTCTTTGGTGCTAATCCCAAGTCCCCTGAGGCCTGACGATAAGAGGCCAGCCATCGGTGTAAGCTCATTGGAGCTTTCATTACGCTGTGTACATCTGGGGACTGGAATGGCCTTTTTTTCTCTTCGTGGCAATGATTCTTTTTGCAGAATGACCAAAAAATGACATGAGTAGGGTCATTGTGGAATGACCGAGGAATGATCGAGGTATTATTATGTTGCAGATATTGTTTCTTTCTTGTTTTTTTATCGTTAATCATTTTCAGGAACTAGTTCTTTTTCAATCTCTTGTACTTTCAGATTTAGAAGGCAAAGCCCCACAGGCTCCTGTTTGAACTAGCTGTGCATAATTCATATGTACAGCATGTGCTGACGATGGTACTTACATGCATACAAGACCTGCATTCAAATGAGCAAAGAATACCAAACCATCAGAGCATAGCAAGCATATTCAAACTGGTCTTGTTATTTTATTATATTTACCATGACTCTCTAATAATTGAAATGCGGGCAGCATTCCAAAGTTGTCCAAAGCTTGTCCAAAGTTATGCTGGAGTATGTTTCTGGCGTGTGTAAGTTAGCACCACTTGTACTTCCCCATGGAAAACAATGAAAGCCAAGGTATTTGGCAACAATAGGCATGGACACACAAGTTAAGCAGCAGGCTTGAGCTGTACTGGTGATGTTAGCCAAAATAAAAACGTTGACAAGACAAGGTGAACATTTATTGATATATTCACATCTATGAATGAGTATTATTTTAGCATGCAGTCACATGTAAGGTGTCTAGTTATTTATTAACCGCTGTACACCAAATTCCAGTGGTGGACAAAGTAAAAGTAAAAGTAGAAAAAAGAAACACAGTTTTCTTCCAACACAGGTAACTTATCTGAGTAAAAAGTAGACTAATGTACTTGTCTTACGATAAGCTGATTCTGCACAGGTTGGATTGAGTTTGTGGTGGGTCCTTGTTAGGTTTTTATTGTTTTTCAGTAATAACACAGTTTATCTCATTAGGTAGATACAATGGAATAAACGGCGTAACAGCTATGCAGTATCATGTGCTACTGTCGTAATTACACCAAAAAAGTACTTTTACTTTTACTTTGTCCACCACTGCCAAATTCCAATACACCTAAGCACAGAGAGCATGTGTTACATAATGTAGCTATCAATATCTTAGATGAAAAGAGCGGGAAAACAGCACTGGATTTCTTTCCGGAGATTGGACAGGTACGAGTGTCTCAGTGGTGCCACGGTGTGTATCTCTAGACCGTGCTTTATCTTGCTGTGGTTTTTTATTTGCTGCAATATTGGACTCAGCGATCCGGAATGAGATTAAGAGAGCATCACTGGTGCATCTTGAACAGTCATTTCCTCAGCCTTGCCCTCCTCCCAGCACCTGCAGTTTGCACGCCCCTAGCAATTGATGAACCCCGCGATCGCAGCTGTGGCAGCCGAGTCACACGCACAGACATCAAACATCATTACTTTGTGTACTAGACACGGACACACACATGCATGCACATACGCAAATACACGCACACGTGCGCATGTCCCTACTGTACACACAACATGTGTACTCACACAATATACACACACTCATACCACGTACACTGGTACACACACACGGTACACACACACACACACACACACACACACACACACACACACAAGCACACACACACACACACACACACACACACACATATACAAAAACAAACACAGTGACTGCAACAGTGCAATAGGGAGCGAGCTTGAAAAAGACACCAAATTCTATCAGGGACAGGGAAATGATTTAATTGAAAAGCCATTTGCCAGGAAGTCTCCTGTTGACAGAGTGAATGTTGGTTCTTCTTGCTTCTTCAAACAGCTGAATATACTCTATTGTCGCCACAGCTCGTGAAATGCTCCGTAAGCAAAAGGCCTATCTGAAGACTCGCTTTCATTTGTGTAAGTGGTGAGGAGCTGCTCCCGTGTGTGCGTGTGTGTGGTGTGTGTGTGAGCTTGTGTGTGTGTGTGTGTGTGTGTGTGTGTGTGTGTGTGTGTGTGTGTGTGCGTGTGTGTGGTGTGTGTGTGAGCTTGTGTGTGTGTGTGTGTGTGTCTCTGGGCTTGCCGTGCTGTTTTTTAAAAGCCTCTTGCTTCCTTTTCCCATTCTCCATGCTCAACTCACTTTATTGGCATGCAGTGCAGCTTCGCTTCTCTCTCTCTCTCTCTCTCTCTCTCTCTCTCTCTCTCTCTCTCTCTCTCTCTCTCTCTCTCTCTCTCTCTCAGTGTAGATAGCACTTCAAAACAGACTGTAATTTAAAGGAATGCAAAATGTGTGAGAGCTGCATAAAATCTTCAAATTCCTTTTCCTTTTTTGTGTGTGTGAATACTATGATTACATTGTGTGAGGATTAAACTATAACTTATTCTTATAACATAGCAGATAACTTCCACACATTAAATACTTAATGTGCTCCACAATTATAGCCATAGGTAAGGAGGGCGTGGTATAGAGACAGCTTTTGATAATTTTTGAAAAGCTCTGCAGGGAGAATATAATTCTTTCTGGAAATGTTCCATCTCTCTTGTAGCTATCTTGACGCCTGAATGACGTAACAGACCAACTGCCCTCGCATACAGATAAATCCAGCCTTTCAGATGTAGCCTCCTGGCAAAATTAGAGGCACATTTCCCTATTTTTCTCTCTTTCGTCAATGCTGGTGCATGACGTTAAGGTAATCCGGCAATGTCATTGTGATTCACTTAATAATGTACTCACAAGAACCCCATCACCTGGAAAAATGGTCAATTTTCCCTTAGGTTTTCTTTTTTTACATTTCATGAGCTTTTCCTGTGGACAGGACAGTGACGATTTGAACATGAAGTGAGTGGGAGAGAAAGACAAGGGGTAGGGCTGGGAAAGGAACCAGGCTGGATTCGAATCTCGGTGCAGTTTGGTTATGGATGAATGCCTGAATGTACTGCATCCTAACATGTACCTGAACCTTATTGTCCTGGAAACACACAGGAATGCAGGTCCTGGAGTGGAATGGGATTGCTCTGACTGGCAAGACCTATGAGGAGGTGCAAACCATCGTGGGTCCTCAGAGTGGGGAGACGCAGTTATGTGTGCGACTGTGAGTGTCGACCCTAATCTAAATTATCTACTAACATACACGGGCTACTCTCAGACTGGGGCTACACTTGTTGCATTCCATAACATAAAGACAAGTTGTTTCAAAAATACATTGAAATCAATTGGGTTTCAATGCTTACAGTGATTATAGTAGAAGTTATTTATTAAAGGAGATAAGTCTTTACGAATGAATGCATCCAGTGTAGCCTCACGTCAAACTTGTCATTCACACATACAAATAGCCTACTACCAGTGACAAATTATCATTTTGCGCCCATACACTAATTATTCTATGAATATTTTTTACAATTCCTCAAAGAACTGAAATATACAGTGATATATCTTCCCTCTGTTTGTCTAAGGGACCTGAATATGCTCTCTGACTCTGAACACCCGCAATATCTGGAGCTCCACACACAGATGAAAGCTGGTAAGGGTGCCATGTTGAGAGCCAACTCACATTACTCACTTGGTTTGGCAACAAGAAACCATTTGGCAAACTATAATTATATATGTTGTGCACCTGTTTGAATGATACAAAGTACATGCCAGTAAGATACTCTGCCTGCCAGTAAGTATGTTAGTAAGTACACATGTCAAATGTCTCTTTTGTGGTTGATGTACTCTACACTGTATGGTGGTCCTACAGTATGTTAAGCACATCTGATGTGATGAGAATACTGTATATGTTATCATGTACTGTACATGTTAGCTGCGTTATTTTAATGGTGATTGATGTGGCTTTTCTTGCACTCTGTTAGATATGGTGTAGGAGTACATCTTTTCGTTCACCATCTACTGTGTTGGCAGCATTATAAGCGATGATATGAATGACCTGTGATATCAAATGTGACATTTTCGCTGAGGTGCTGTTGATTTAACTGCAGACTGAGCATGATCTCTACCCACTCATGTGATTCTTACGGGCGCACGTGTGTGCGTGTGTGTGTGTGTGTGTGTGTGTGTGTGTGTGTGTGTGTGTGTGTGTGTGTGTGTGTGTGTGTGTGTGTGTGTGTGTGTGTGCGTGTGCGTGCATGCATGCGTGCGTGCGTGTGTGTGTGGGTGGGTGCATTTGTGCATGCTTGTGTGCTTGCGTTCGTGCATGGGTATGCGTTCGTGCGTGTGTGTGTGTGTGTGTGTGTGTGTGTGTGTGTGTGTGTGTGTGTTCACGTGTGTCCATGTGTACAGGGGACAGGCAGCGCTCCCCGGGCGTGGACCCCAAGCAGCTGGCTGCGGAGCTCCAGAAGGTGTCCCAGCAGCAGGCCCCCGCCGCCGTGCTCACCGCCCTGGAGAAGGCGGGACACCACCTGCACTCGGGCACCGCCTCCGCCACCTCCAGCGCCGTGCCCAGCCCCAGCCAACCGGGGTCCCCCTCCGTCAACAAGAAACGCCACGGCAGCAAGGTACGTAGTGTGGAGTATGGGTGGACAAAAGCGGACAAAAAGACTTCAGAAAGTATTTTGAGGAAGGAGATCCTCTCACCTGGATGAAGTTTAATGGATTTAAAGGAATCAGCTGATTCCCTTTCCCTCCATCAACAACAAACGGCAGCAAAGTGGGATACCTGTAGGTTAATGTATGGATGGCAAAAAAAGGGGAAAAAAGGCTTCAGAGAGGAAATATTCTTTTGCTAAGCTATTATCATGAATGAGCTCATCTACCTGGCTGAAGAAATGCATTTAGTAGGATCAGTTGGTTCACTCTCCCTGATGTTAACAATACATGCAATGACAGAAATGCAGTGTAGGGTATGGGTGGCAAAAGCAGACTTAAAAACCCTCGAAAGGAAATACAGTTTTGTTAAGATATTATGAGGAATGAAGTCCTCTAACTAGCTGAGGAAGTGTATTTAGTATGATCAGCTGGTCCACTTTCCCTCTGTTAAGACATTCCACGACAGCAAGGTTTAAGGCATGTTATGGGTAGCAGGGGCAGACAAAGGGGCTTGAGCAAGGAAAATAGCCCTCTACTAAGCTATTATCACTAATAAGCTCATGTACTTGGCTGACGGGGTGTACTGATTAGGTCAGTGTTTCAGTGAAGTGAGCGGAAAGAAATATATTGCAGGACTTTTACTGAAAAAGAGAGAGAGAGCATCTTTATGCTGAGTTTCAAAGGCAGTCTGCCAGTCTTTTTTTGCTTGTTTTTATTTCTTTTGTCTTTCTCCTTGCCTCCAAGCCACTTTAAATCTTATAGGATTGTAGAGAGGGTATGAGCAGGAGATCAGGATAAATTACTATGATTTTGGACTCAATATGAGGTTCCTGGATTTATTTAAGGTTAACACAAGATGTGAGAACAAGTGTGTGGGGTTTCTCTCCTTTTGTTTGTTTGTTTGATTGATTTAGTTCATACATTATCTCCCTACTCTGCTGAAACTCTGATGGACTAATGCAGACTTATAATATTTGGGAGCAGAAACATAGTAAGATGAAGGTATAAAGATGACATTGGAGTGGAACTTGATACATTTCACAGCCATTGCTCTTACGTTTCTCCCCGTTTCTAAGATGCTTCAGGCAGTATGTCTTTCAGTTTCAACAAACTGCTCACCATGTCCTCTATTGCATCCCTGACTTCTTAAATGGGAAATCAAATTAGAGACTTGGAGACAAGTGAATCTCAACAACCAATGTGTCCCTTGAGGGGCATGAATTGGAGGCTTGTAGGATTATTGACTCTCGACCTGAACTATTCACAACCCTTGTTATTTTAACCTTATTTATTTGTTTTGTTACCCAATTAGAACTGTTGAAAACACTGTGCCTACTACAAAAGAGGTTGCCTCTCCTTGACTCCCAACTTGCTGGGCTGTCACTGGGTTTTGGCAGTCACAAACCTTGCTAGAAGGGCTGCTTGGCCTTTCGAGCAGCTTAAAAAAAAACTGAGAGAAAAATGATGCCACTTTGAAGTGGATGCGATAAGGAGGGGGCGTTGGGGGTGGACTTGACCTTGGATTGGTGGAATGGTGAGAGATGTGGAGCTTGGGCAATGGGCTCGGCTGACTGATGTTGGGTCACTGCTGCTTTGATCACCTCTTGTTTTCACTTCAAACGAGCACGCCCAGAAAGGTTACGGAGAGAGGGATCCATCTAAAAGACCTGACAGTTAATTAAAGACATACACGAGGTGTGTCAAGGATTGGGGGACTGAATTAATACATAGAAATACCTGGAAAGGGTGTGTGAGAGTGAACCTTATATTGAGCAAATTTTGGCTACAAAGAGGGACGGGCAGAGGACAATGAAGACAGTTACAAACTGATAGAGACTCAAATGGAGACAGCCAGAGACAGACTTCGATTAATATAAATACATGGAAAGGATATGGGAGATAGAGACTTGTATTATACAGGATTTGGGTACAAAGACAGATTGCAAAATGAGAAACGAAAGCAGGGGAAGCAAGTTGTAGGGTCAGACAGAGAGGCAGACAGGCAGACGGGCAGGCAGACAGACAGACAGACAGACAGACAAACAGAGAGGCAGACAGGCAGACGGGCAGGCAGACAGACAGACAGACAGACAGACAAACAGATATTTGGTACCTGAGACATGGGACTTAGAGGATAATTCACATTATATTGGACAGCAGGGAAATGGGAACGGCACAGTATTTTTTTTAATTCCATATTTTGATGTAGAGGTAGAAGTGCTTACTGTATATGTACATGCATTGTTGTTGTTGGTGCTTGTTGTGTGTGTGTGTGTGTGTGTGTGTGTGTGTGTGTGTGTGTGTGTGTGTGTGTGTGTGTGTGTGTGTGTGTGTGTGTGTGTGTGTGTGTGTGTGTGTGTGTGTGTGTGTGTGCACGTGCGTGCGTGCGTGCGTGCGTGCGCGCTTGCGTGCGTGCGTGCGTGCGTGTGTGTGTGCGTGCGTGCATGTGTGCGTGTGTGTGTGTGTGTGTGTGTGTGTCCATAACTCCATGTCTGTGTCTGTAGTACAAGCCAGACTTAGGGCAAAAAAAATATCTGTTGATGTTACTGTGAAAAGCACTGACCTGAAGTCACACATCCCCTGTTTACATTGCACTTTTCAGACTCGGTTTGCTTCTGAGCGGTGACCTTTGTTATTGTGTTGGTGTTTTCAGTCCACAGAAGCCCTGAAGCCTCAGCCACATCCAATCACTGGGGAAATTCAGGTACAAAAACTCACCTTCTGAAACTGCAAGAACAGAGCACACATTTATTCATGACAATATTATTTAGCATTTACTTATTAATGCCTTCATATTGTATAACATTGGTAGGAATTACAGTAGCACTACTATGGGGCTCATCTCTGGGTTAGCATTAGATTGTGTTTCCCAGTGGAGTAGCGCATATAACCTTGTGTGAAACATAATACAAGCACATCACACAGGCCACATTTCTTTTTCCAGCTCCAAATCAATTATGACAAAAATATGGGTAATCTGATCGTCCACGTCCTGCAAGCAAGAAACCTCGCTGCCAGGGACAACAACGGCTACTCAGATCCTTTTGTTAAGGTCTACCTACTTCCAGGGAGAGGGTGAGTAGCGTTGCTTTTTTGCCCCTCTTTTCATCCTAATTTTGCCTCAAATAATTGTGTCAACATACTTACTGTGGTGATTAATTATGTACAGTAGCTTTTTGGCAGGCTCTCAATTTTATGTTTGGATGATGTTTCTTTTCTTATGTTTTGTTAAAACAATTGTACAATTGTGTGATTGAGTACTGCAGTATTTTGAATTGAATAGACCTTCTTGAGTACATCAAGTTGCTGTTTAACTTGGTCTTTGAAGTACTTTTCTCAGTTCCACGTATTCCATCAGTTTACCTTTGTTGCACATGTGAGTGATTTAACCTTTACATGGTGCTGAGATGACAACAGACAGTAGTCGAAAACATAACTAACGTCAGTGCAGTGATTCATTTCTCCGGCTCTCAGTTAAAAAATGTGATTTATGTATGCTTCAGTTGGAACTACTGATATTTCCAAGGTCATGTAACCAATCTGCGGTGATTCAAAATTGTCATTATCAGTAAATGTCAGTCGGAGAAATGCTCCCACTTTCTGAAATGGACAAAAAAGTTTAAAAGGAACTTAAAGTCTGCTGAAGCACCAGCCTATTCACCGAGCATCTCGACATCCTGTTGGACACTGGATCCGTTATTTAGCCAAAGTAGAACCACTTAGAAGGTGCATCTCCTTTCCTTTCCTATGTGCCTGAAACGGTCAGCAAGAGTAGGAGTAGCTTTGCAAAATCAATATGGCCGCCTTGCATCTCAGGCAGGCAGTGTAATGGTATCTACTATCTTGCTAATGGAAGTATCTTGCTTGTTTATGTGATTATAAGGCATTATGTACACCGGGCTGTCTGTATCTGATCCGGGTGCTCAACAGACTGAACCACCAGACTCCATGACGTACGTCATTGACGTGACTGTTTCCAGACACGCCGGATGGCCTTGTTTGTTTTTGCCTGTTGTTTTCTCCTACCTGTCTGACTAGTTTTCATTTTGTTTCTTTGCCTGTACATATTTTGCCCACCCCACAACACAAAATCTGTGGATTTGACACAGCCAAGTCATGGTTGTCCAGAATGCAAGGTAGTGTAGACAAATACTCATTCCCTCAGGGTTGTCGGTGGGCTGTTGTTGTCATTGATTTTGGTTTCTTTCACAGCATTCATCAATACATCTTTGACTGTGGATCATCCTTTTTAACATTCTTTTTTTGCTTACAGTGAATGCCAGTGTTTGAGTATCCATTCTTGTTCTGCATTTTTTGTTCCCTTACCTCTCACAATACCATTCTGTGTCAATGCACATTGATTCAATGTACGTGGTGACCACATTGAAATCGGTGGTCTATTCATTATAAAAAAAGCAAATGATTGAGGAATCATCTGCTGAACACAGCACTGTGAAAAATATATCCATTACATTTACAACCACAGTCTGTAAATACCAACATCTAATGGATCCAATGAGTTTCAGTGACTCTAATGTACTCATGTAGAAATGCAATTGACTGATTGGTGGTTGTTTACCTCAACGATGATGTAAACAACTGAACAAAAGCAGCTGATTAGTAGTTCTTTGCCTCTATATTGTACACATGCTGTGTATCCACACAACGTCCATACAGTACGGTCATGCATTGTTATGCTTTCTCATATCACAATCACAATGTGTTAGTAATGTCACCTGCCTGTTTTCTTCTCATGTGGAGTCCTTACCTTTGCTATTTTTACTTCTCCCACATCCTGGAAGCAAGCTGGGTTCTGACACCTTCTTTCTGTCTTCCACAGTGCTGAGAACAAGCGCAGAACCAAGAGCGTGCAGAGGAGCCAGAATCCCGAGTGGAACCAAACTGTCATCTACAAGAACATCCACCTGGAACAGGTGCTATCCCGTTAACCTTCACATTTAGCATGGCTGAGCTATCCCACATTTGTCTACACATGTATGGTTACATGGTGGTGTTCTCGCTAGGTACACAGTAAGAAATGCAGTGTCATTCCGACACTTCAAGAGTACCCTGGGATGAAATACACTCTGAATCGGCTCTCTTAGTGTTTAATTAACACTGCATTTTCCACTTTGTGTAGGCTGCATGTAGCCTGGTCCTGACCATCCCATAATACTAACATTTCAATTCGTATTCATGGTCTGGAGGTTGTTTGATCTGACGCGATTGCAGGACGCGGGAAGGAGCTTTTCGGAAAAATCAGGATAAGTTGTTGAACAAAAATGTCTGACGTCTATCTTTGGCGATGTATGGCCATTTAACAGACTTGTCTGACAGAACATCCTACCATAGGATAAAATTACAACGTAGGACCGTTTGTCAGAACACCGGCCAAATCCTGCCGTTCAACATCGCTCCACAGAAAACAGGTACCAGACATAGTGCGGAGCCAAGTCTCTTGGCGGAAGTACGTAGGATGGTGTGCAAGGCTAGGCTGCATGGGTGAGGAAGAGCATGTTGGTGTTGCGGGGGCGGTGCAGTAGGTGGCCAAGGAAGTGTGTAGGCAGACTGGAGTAGTGTTCAAAAATAAAAGAGAATTTCATTCACAAGCTGTTTTCAGACGGAGCAGAGCAGTGCCTGTGCTGTTTCCCACACCAGTTATACAGTGTAATGTGTGTGACCTGGATGAACCAGCTGACCTGTGCATGTTGTCGAGGTTTGCTTTGGGAAAAAAAGCAAGGGTAACACTTCCTATGAAGCCCATATCTATAGCGCATTATGAGCGCATTTATAACAACTTATAATGTGCATCATACAGTAATTAATCATAGTGCATTATGACAGTTATAATGTACAGTATTATAAGCCCCTTCACTGACTGTAATTTATAACCATTCATAAGATAGATTTATAATTATTCATTACTGTTGATATACTCCATCATGAAGCGTTATGAGTGTAGTCATAATGCACTATGATTATGATGTGCATTACACGCTGTTATAAATATGCTCGTAATGCACTATAGATATGGGCTTCATAGAAAGTGTTACCAAAACAAGTATTTTTCTGTTCACCTCTCGATATTCAGGGTGAACACGTTGGTCGGTTTGATATTATGTGCGACAACACCAGCTAGGTTCTCTGTCAGCCTGAACAAGCCATAATGGGGCAATGAATTTGTCCTTTAGCAGCGAATTACGATTGTGCAAAAAGTTAAATCTATGTTTCATTGAAGGTCTTTTGGCAACATTAGCATTTCCGAAACTGTTGTCTTTTATCCCTTTCCCCTCCTCTCTTTTCCTCTTTCTCTTTCTCTCTCTGTCTCTCTCTCTCTGGACGTCAGTGCTTCCCCCAGAGACCTATTCTCTACTCCTCTCCTTGGAGTTTTTAGAGTTTCCACAGCTGTCTTTAGTTGCGTGCCTCCGTCTGTCTTGCAGCGAAGGAAATGTTTGGTTTTAATTAGACAACTCTTTCTCTCTCAGCATTACTTAGTTTCACCAGAGATGTCTCCTCAAATCACCCCGAAATTGTTATTCTGTGAAAGTAGTTCTTGTTTTAATAAGCTAATGTTTCCTTTACAGGTTGCGAAAAGGATTATACTGCACCTTTGAGTTTAAAGTGTTTATAATGAAGAAAATGCAAAATAAAAGTTTCTTGCTGTAATAAAACTCTGTTTTACTTTCTATTTTAGTTCTTTAACATTTTTGACTACTAATTTAAATGTAATTAAAAATAATGTATTTGAAAGTCTGGTCATTATCCATGCCTCACATATATTTTTAATTTTACATTTTTGCTCCACCATCTGCCACTGAAGCTGAAGAGGAAAACCCTGGAAGTGACGGTTTGGGATTATGACAGATACTCGTCCAATGACTTCCTTGGAGAGGTAGGTATCCACAAATATCACAAAGTACACTTTAATGTATTATTATTATACAAATTATACTGCCCTTTAGCCATCCAACTTTCAGTCAGTGATTAATCTAACATTCCCAGCTACCAGTTATCAGCACATGTTAGATGTCCTCTGCAGTCATATGCCATATCTCCACATCAGTTCAGCTCCACTGATGCTCTCTCTCTCTTTCTCTCTCTCTCTCTCTCTCCAGGTGCTTATCGACCTCTCCAACACCGCTCAGCTAGACAACACGCCTCGCTGGCTCCCCCTAAAGGAGCAGAGCGAGAGTATCCAGCACGGCAGAGGCCAGCCTCCACAGGGCCCAGGCGGCCCAGGTGGACAGGGAGGCGGCCCAGGATCAGGGGGTTCAGGTGGGCCGGGAGGTCCGGGCGGTCCTGAAGGGCCTGGAGCACCAGGAGAGCAGTCACCCAAGAGCTCCGTCATCAAGAGCCGGAGTCATGGGATCTTTCCCGACCCAGCTAAAGGTAGAGCATATCCCTATGATCTGCAGTACCTATAGCTTTTGCTACCACCCACAATCAGAATTTTACATACTAGCTGTTTTTTTTACTTTAAAGGTGCACTGTGCAGGTACTGGTCAAAAAAGGTACTGCAGCTATGCTGCTCATTGACACTGGGCGGCCTATTGCCAAATTTGATCTTTTCATGAAAGTTTAGTAAGTAATAAACTATTATTTTCTAGTATGGCCCAAGTACAGACATTTTTGCAGTTAAAAATGTAAAATGGCGGACCATGGAGAAGATCCCCCTTTTCATGCATGAAAACTGCAATTTTCCCAGTCGTAATGAATATTTAGAATTTGATGGTGGTGGTAAGTATTCATGAAAAAGGTAACATTAGTGAATGGGTTGCATGAATTCTAGAAATAAACAACTAAAACTTTTACACAGTGCACCTTTAAATCAATACATAGATGAAGTTAAATTACATTATTCAATGCTAATTAAATCAAGTGACTCAGTTCTAATCATATGAGTATTCATGGTGAAAATCAATCACTTTGAATCAATTGTTAGCTCATTATCAGACCTCAAATTGACCAATGCACAAAGTAATGAAAGGTAACTAATGCATCCACATTCAATGAAATTAAGCAAGGTCAAGGTACTCTTGTCTGTTCACTAAAACCAATCCAGCTCAACTCATTTGGCATGCCGAGTTATAACGTGTATATTCTGATGCAATACTGCAAAGATTTGATGCAATTGCTCAGACAAAAGTACCACCAAGCACGGTGCAAGCCTTAAAGAACTGCCAGAGAAATAAAAACAGCTGCTGAAACACACAGTATCCCCAACCAGGTGCGTCCCCACAACACCCCTGGAGAGGATGGCTCTCTGCCTCTCAAATGTGACTAGCCACAAAAAAACAGGTTGCAACAAAATGTATGCTTTTAGACAAACCAATACCGTTTTCAAAGCCATTGAGTAGCTTCTTCAACCTGATTTTGCAAATGCAAGGCATTGAGTAGCTTCTTTAACCTGATTTTGCAAATGTTTCAAAAAAGGGAAAAGAAAATGAATTAAAAATCTTCATTTGTGATTTTCTCAGTTTAACGTGGTCCTACTGGTGGCCTGTTTTCTGGCGGCTAGTCACATACCTGCACGTGGGTGGTTCTCACCTGTCTTGTTTTTTGCTATGGCTCCAGATGCACAGATGCCCACCATTGAGAAATCCCACAGCAGCCCCGGCAGCTCCAAGTCGTCCTCGGAGGGCCACCTGCGTTCCCACGGGCCCTCGCGCAGCCAGAGCAAGAGCAGCGTCACACAGGCACACCTAGAGGAGGCTGGGAATGCTATCGCCGCTGCCGAGGCCGCCGTGCAGCAACAAGCAGCAACGCGCCTCCAACCAAGTAACCCCTTCCCCTAAGCATGAAGACACAGCTTATCTTCTTCCTCCTTCCTCCATGTCTCTCCGCTCTCTCTCTCTCTTTCTCTTCCTGTCTGTTATTGCCTGTGTTTCTTTCTCTGACTCTTTCTTTCTCTTCTGTCTTCCTGTCTGTTGTCTCTCGTTCTTTTCCATTCTGACTTTCTTTCTTGCTCTTTGTCTTTAATCTCTCTCTCTTTCTTTCTCTCTCTTTCTTGAATTACCTCACTGTTTCTTTCTTTCTTGTGTCATCACTCATAGAGTTGTGTTTATTTTTTTCATTTTATTTCATTTTATTTTGTGTCCCTCATGTGCAAGCCCATCTGTCATAGATTTTGAGTGCTATTTTTTGTTTTGATTGTTATCTTTGTTGTGTGAGTGTGTGTTTTGTGTTGTGCTAATGCACATTATAATCAGGGCCAGTCTAAATTGCCAAACATGATTTGCCTGTAAGGCATTTAGCTAAGCTGAATGGGGAGGCTTTTTTAGAAAGGATTCTTAAAAAGCATTAAAGCGCATTTGAGCAGTGGAATCGTTCAGTAATGGTATCTCATCTATATGCACACTCTCTGGTCTGATTAGATTGTTTTGAAAATTACTAACCAAAAACACATGAGTTTAAGTGGCGGACAGAGGTTAAGTAGTTGACAAGCAATTTCCTTATCCAGCAGTTAGGAATGAACTTCACCAACACGGCCAACACAATACAATTTAACCTATCTGTAATCACTGCTTGAACAAAAATATATAGGTCACTAAATCTTTTAACCATCTTTAAAAAGCAACATTTATTCGAGACAAAGCCTCACACTGAGACCTGTAAACCTCACTAGAGTGCAGATATTGTTTCATTTTCTGCCCTTTGTGATGTCAGTTGCTCAGTTGTTTAAAAATAGCCCCAGAGGCTCTAGAGAGAGCAAGGGCCCTGCACGGTCTGTCACTCCAACCCAACCCAAACTCAGAAACCCTCACTGAGAAATCCAGCTGAGAGAGAGAGAAAAAAAAACCTCTTTTTAACACTTCCTTCAAGTCGCTCTGCAGGAGAACGCGTGTTGTTCTTTGAAAGCCACTGGACATACTGATGCCATTAAGTATTTGCCCAGTCGTGCTTAATTGCTTAAACCAGACAAACATTAGTTTCTCTTTAACATACAATGTACAATTTGCCTTTTGGGTTTGTTTTGCGGAGATCAATGTTTTGATTTAAATTAAAGCTGTATATATTTTTCTCCCATTTTCGGAGCAATTTAAAGGAAGTGTTTCTGAGACTAATCACCATTAACCCATGTGTTATTGCCATCGAGTTTCTAATCCAACAAAAACACATTTGAATGTGGAGTCGTTTCTCTCCCTCCTCCTTGTGTGTGTGGTGCATGCACCTCCTCCCAGTCTGACTCGTGTCGAAACCCCCCAGCCCCCAACCCCCCCAACTCCACTGCTGAGGCCTCCCCCTCCAGTGGACTAACCAACCCTGTGTCTCTCTGCATGACTGTGAAACTTCATAAGCTGGTTCCATGTGAAGGGAAGCACACACACTTTAGATTAGTGCCTGTGGCCAGACTCAGGTGACATAAAGTCATTCGTTTTAGAGGCACCTCACGCCACAGAAGAGAAGAAGCACGAAGACAGAGAGACCTGCAGACAGACACAGACAGATAGACACATAAGCAAACACGCAGACACACAGACAGACAGACAGACAGACAGACAGAAACACTGGCAGACCGAGACACAGACACACCCACACATGCATGCAAACACAAACTGTACATGCAGTATCTTCTTACATAGTTACAGTACAGTTGTACCCATCCAAGCAGCACACACATCCACACCGCTGCAAAATAGCAGTCCCCTCCACCACCCACCTCAATCTGACTAAAGCTGCCTGCATCGACCAATGAGATCACAGCTACAAGTCAGCTGACCTTCAGCGAAGGACACGCCACAGACTGAAGGAGGTGAGAGACTGATGACTCCACCTGCTATCTCCAAAAGGTTAAAGGTCAAATTTGGATCAATTTGTGCAATCCTTGTACGTAGTTTCTTTTCTTTTCTCCAAAATAATGTTACCACCAGTGTAAATATCAGTTATACACTTCAGGCCCAGTTGTTACTAACATTTGGTATGCCAAATAATTTTAAACTAACCAGGAAATGTTAATACATCAAGGAGAAAACCAGCAAGGTCATTAATCTGCCATTGATAATGATTCATCTTGTAAATTAAACATTATAAATGCTCCTGAATGCTTGCATGAGAAGTAGATTGGTAAAAAAAATCATAAATGGAATGGAAACGCTGTTTTGATATCAAAGACAGTTATGCTAATGTATAAACCATTAGTTATGCATCTGTCCAGTTGACAGCATGTCCTTACCTCACCTTACCTCACCTGTTTGAATCTTTCATGCCATGTTACATGCTTTTCTACAAATTTGAATGCACACGCGCACACACACACATACGCACACACACACACACACACACACACACACACACACACACACACACACACACACACACACACACACACACACACACACACACACACACACACACACACACACACACACACACACACACACACACACACAC
>NC_085860.1:35269018-35299018 GCF_034702125.1 Engraulis encrasicolus
AGGAAGAAATTCAAAGAGGGTTGTTGTAAGCTAATCCCCCACTCTTCTTGTGTCACACGCGGCCCAAAGACCTGCTTCAGTGAGGGTGGTTGTCATGGCTGTATTGGCCATACGGCATACAGGGCATTTGCCCGGCGGACTGTTGACGAGTTTGGCCTGGTCCTATCCTCAAAGATACCAGTCCTCATGCAGCTACAGCACAGAGCAGTCAGAAATAAATACTTTTTTTGAGCATTTTCAGTGTTGCAGTCAATATATCATAGATAATATTAAATGAATAAAAATGTTCTCACAGGCTTTATAGCTTCTCTCGATGCTTGGTGAATTGATCCTAGGTTTTTTTTTTTTGTCCTGGTCCAGCCCAGTGGAAGTGTAGGGTATCCAAGCGAGCTCCTCTCAGCTGACCGGCAGCAGCTCAGCCTCCAGCCCTGGAGCTCTGGTTACAGGTGCTGACTGAGCAGTGTTTGGCCTGGCTTGGCTTGGCTCTGGCTGGGCTTTGTGTGCTGGGTTTCTAAACAGACAGCCAGGGTCAACTCTGCGGCCACACAGGAAAGGTAGCACCGCTCTGAGGGGCACATTATGTGGTTACAGCTGCCAGTCTTTACCAAATAGTACTGTCAGGCTTAACCAAAAGGCATTGTGAGTCTTCAGCAAAACATTCTGTGAGTCTACCAAGCGCAGTAACATTTCACCGTACATCATGAGCGCTCGTATGTCACATGGGATTGTCATCTCGTGTTTTGAGTGACACTGTGAAGTGTGTATGGCACATTGTGACTGACAGTATGTTATCCACGATTATGCTTTATTTTCTTATCCCCACTACATAAATTAGGTACAGTTTAACAAAGTATGTACCAGCATGATTATATACTTCCATTTTACCATAAAACTGAATCTTCAAATTAGTAATACCACAATAATCCACTAGGGGGCAGTTGTTGTCTTGATGTAATAGCATCCTACCAAACACCTTACAGCAAATGCATTGATGCGTTGCATTCTTTTACAAAAACAATCACACTCATTCTAAGCCGTCTTAGCAAGTCTATTCGTAAAACTGCATTTCTACAATAGTTGCAAAAGCTACTATTCATTAAACTACCCTTGATTTGCTAAAGGATAGATTAGGTATGGAAAAAAATAGGCATACATTACCTAAATAAAACATAGAGTGTACCCCCCATCTGTCGCTGTCCAACTCTCTCTCTCTCTCTCTCTCTCTCTCTCTCTCTCTCTCTCTCTCTCTCTCTCTCTCTCTCTCTCTCTCTCTCTCTCTATTCCCCAGGTAAAACGCAGGTGATGGGGGAGATCAAAGTGGCTCTGAAGACGGAGATGAAGACTGAGGGAGAACAGCTGGTGCTGGAGATCCTTCAGTGTCGAAACATCACATACAAGTTTAAATCACCTGATCACCTCCCAGGTAACACGTGCGGCACACAAACGCACGCATGCACACACACACACACACACACACACACACACACACACTCGCGCATGCACACACACACACGCACACACACACACACACACACACACACACACACACACACACACACACACACACACACACACACACACACACACACACACACACACACACACAATACATTTGAGTTGAATATATCTCTGAATGTAGGAAAGAATGAAAATGTGTCAAAGAGAGAATGATTATTGCATCTTTCTTACGATGTGTAATCATCCCCCCTTACCTCTCTCTCTTTCTCTCTGGCAGACCTCTATGTTAAGTTGTATGTAGTCAACGTGGCTACCCAAAAGCGCATCATCAAAAAGAAGACCCGCGTTTGTCGTCATGACCGCGAGCCCTCCTTCAACGAGACTTTCCGATTCAGCCTCAATCCTGCAGGCCACTCCATACAGGCAAGCGACCACCAGGGGGCATCACCTTCCCTCATTACTTTGCCTTGATATCAGCCACTCAAACTGTAGCAATTACGTTTGTGGTTATTGCTGTAGCTTTGTCATCACAACAATAAATGAAGGGTTTATTTGCAAAACGGTGTATCCACCATTTTTGACTTTCGCATTTTATTATTGGAAATAACTGTCCAGAGGTCCTATCACCTTTGTGTGAATTGTTGGAATTCAAATATTTTGGGAACATACTTTTTTCACCTATAAAAAAGCCTTTTGCAATACAATGCAATGGAATGTCCAATACAAAATGTCAATTTCCCAACATTCTACAAAATGGAGATGGACACCGTTTTGCATATAAACCCTTCAAATGTCATAGGAGCTTTGTCTGGCCAATTTCACATACAGTAATCAATGTCTCAGAGGTGGGATCAAGCTGTGCCTAGCATAGTCATCACTAGAAAACACACAGCATAATCATTTACAAACACTCAACTTCTTCTGTTTGTGAAATGTCTGCCATTTTTCTGATTCCTGCAGCTTTTCCTCGTGTCCAACGGTGGAAAATTTATGAAGAAGACCCTGATCGGCGAGGCCTACATCTGGCTGGACAAGGTCGACATGCGCAAACGAGCGGTCAGCTGGCACAAGCTCCTGGTCAGCTCCACTCAGACACAGCCTTGAGAACGCCTTGAGCACCATGCACCTGAGCAAGGAGGAGGAGAGGAGAAGTAGAGGAGCAGACCAGAAGAGAAGAGAAGAGAAGAGAAGAGAAGAGAAGAGAAGAGAAGAGAAGAGAAGAGAAGAGAAGAGAAGAGAAGAGAAGAGAAGGGAACGGAACGGAACGGAACGGAACAGGAGGAGAGACTTGGATGAGTAAGTGAACAGAGGTGGCAGTGGAGGTGAAGAAGAAGGCAGAGGAAGAGATGAAGAAGATGAAAGGACCGAGGCAGGGAAAGAGACGTAAGGAGAGTCTGCTGTATCTACACTACATAGATATATGAAAGAGTGAAAAGGAAGGAGGCGAAGTGGTGATGATGTGATAAAAAAGCCTAATTATTGAGACTGCTGTATAGAGCAGAACAGACGGTAAAATGGGAGAAGACGTCTGCGCAGTCATGTGACAGAAGTGCTTTCTGAATGGGTTCCAGCTTGTACTAAAAGCCCCCTCTTTCTCCCTCTCTGTGTATTTTTATAAGATGTACGTCTCTAACATGTGTGTCTGAAAAAAATATAAGTACAAATATATAACAGATAATATAAGAGAATGTAAGAGAAAGACTATTTAAAAGCTAGCATATACCGTATATCGAGATCAAAGTGAAGAGTATTTTTAACAGAAAGTAGATCTACGTGGTTCACTTAAAACATACACATCTATATTTGATATCCTTACAGTATCTCTACTGAATAACAGATGATATTAAAAAAATATGAGACAATCTGCAAAACTCTAACATGAAACCCCAGCTGCATACGTGATGGTTTGAAGAACAGAGATTTGCACCACACAAACACACATAAAACATCTTGTTCAATTGGAAGATGCATGTTAAGAAAGACTGGAAACGATCGTGTCTGGCACCATTGTATCATTGATCAGGATTGTGATGATGAGTTGTTGTCCCTTAGACTGAAACATAAATGCGCCCAACCCCAATACTATAAAACACCTTAAATAAGTGAAGGTTGCACAAGTCACAAAGACATAGAGTGTACGAAGGTCACCACTACAGAGAGCACGTAGCTCTGGAGTTTGTGTAAGTGCCCTGCCGTCTAACTATTTCATTTCATCGAAGATGAACTTTGCAATGGTCCGTTGTCCCTGAGACAAGTTCTGTTGCTGGAATGATATCGAGTCCATGATAAACTTGTTCATTGACTGTCTGTTTATTTTTTTTGTCAATTGGGCAAAAGGGTTAATGTTATGTCCAGTCCAAGTGTTGAAATGTCACTGTTTTATGTCTGATTTGTATGTGGCAGAAGAATTATGCAAAAAAACGTACTAAAATAATAATAATAATGAATAAAACAATAATTATGAAAAAAATAATGTTCTTAAAAAAACATCTCACAGGACAATATGTGCAGTAATGGTGGTCCTCAATGTCCTGCTGAGACTCAACTGTCAATTGTGCTGTCAGTGTTGCTCATTTTGACCTTTCTTTATGTCCACCTCTCTTGTTGTGGTTTTCTGTGTTATTGGTTGCACGCTGTGTCCCGAGACGTCCCCTTTCCCCACTGGTCCAGCTAGCACTGCACCGCAGGTCTCACTGAGACTTCTTTTTTGAAGGGATGTTGTTTCCTTAGTGCTTACGGCATGCCAGTTTGCTGAGACTGCCCACTAAACCCTGCAGCAGTTTGGCATGGCGACCACGCTGTTCCTATGTGTTGTGATGGACGTTACAGGAGAACATGTTTTTTTAAAAAGTGAGACACACGGTATGACAGAGGCAAAAGGCTAACCATGCCTTCCTGTGATCTTAAGGTGGCAGTGCATTTTGATAAGAGGACGATTTGATGTTTTAAAAGCAGTTTTAAAAGAATAAAAAATAATGTAGGTTCCACATTGTGAGGTGGATTTGTGCCAACCTACTTTCATTATTGAGCCCATTGGTTTTGTTGGGGTAACTCTATGCAACATATATTATGTGTTTGAATGCATTTTTCTTATCATGTGGATTCAGTGAACATTTTGTCCAAAAACATGTCTAAAATAAGAAAACAGTACACATTTTCCTTTGTATTATAAAAATAAAAAAGATTATATATAATGTATTTTCTTTTTTTACATTCCTAAATATTTTTCTGTTATTGTATACATGAATCTTATGCACTTTAGTTGAACATTACTGATCCCATTTATTATGTATTTAGTTGAGATTTATTAAAAAACATTATATGATGTCAGCTACAGAATCAGTAATGTATGGTGGCTCAAATCTTACTTTTTTATGTTTCTGCAACTCAAAGTGTACACGCTATACAGTGCAGACAGAATCAAAGGAACTCCCATCTGCTGTCATCTGTATAAGTCGTGCTCTTTTGGCTGCTAATACACGTTCATTTTGATTGTATGAGGTCCAATTCGAATCATGTATATCATGTTGAATTCAGCTAAGGGAGCAATGAAGTTCTAAATATGATATTCAGTGTTCACTATGCGTTTGTGTTCTGTTTCTGTGGGGATAACTGTCCTTATGGAATCTGTTGCATTACTTTGTGGTGAACAGTGCGAATGTGGCTGATTTATTTTTAATTTTGTAAATAGATAGCATATTTTGTATGAGATAAATAAGAGATTTAAATATTTATTTGGTCTGAAGTTGAGCATGTGTGCGCGTATGTGTGTGTACAGTCTGTGTGTGTGAAAGTGTGTGTGTGTATGTCACCAAGGTGAAAACCTTTTCCACTGTATATATGTCCGTTGTGTGTTCACTGTCAGTGAGCAGGTGGTTCAATTGTTTGACTGACTTGTGTCTGCTTTCAATTCATCTAAATTCACACCACAAAATTTCTCAGTGAATCATGGGCAGAGAAGAAAAAAAAACAATACACAAATAATTATTTTCAATTTGAGCTGTTGTGAAAGAATTTCTGTGTTTTCACGTGATTGTTGCATGGTTCGTTAGTTGTCTATTAATAATTTTGCCTCCAGATCCTAATAGAAAAGACAAAGAGAGAACCTGTATAAATTGAACTGACGATGTATGCTGACTGTAAAACAAAAACAAAAACATGCTTGTAAAATGAGTCTTGTTTTTCACTCAATGTAAAAAGTCAAATCCAATGTTCTGGTTTTGTGGTTGTCCACAGGATGTAATGACATTATGCAAACTGTGCTGTATAAGAGAAAAAAAAATACAAAATGACTGTTTCCCTGAGTCTACATAATAAATATTAAAAGAGATTCTATTCCACACTTCAAACTGGTGCTGTCCATGTGTTGACTGATTACAAGCTTGTTGGATTTCCCTGTGGTTGACGAACATTTACATGCAAAATAATCCCCTTTGCCCTCATTTTCACAACACGGATGAATAATAATCACACCTAACTGCATTATAGCAGCCTGTTGCAGACGAGCTCCACACATTTAGCCAGGGCATTAACATGTACAAGTGTCCTCTTCATCACCATAATTAGGTGGTAATGGAGAGCAATATTCATTTTCATCAGGCAAGAGTGTTTTGGAGGGCAATGGTCTTATATATCTCTCAAATGAGTCAGGTGAGTGAGGTGTTTACCTTCAATGGACAGCAGAGGGAGCTACAGACTCAGTCCACTCTTTGGCTAAAGAGACAGAAGATATAGCAGAAGGCAAAGCAAGCGACACGCTTAGCCACAGATATGTACACTATGCATAGCTATACCTAATTTCTTAAAGAGATACTACATGAGGTCTAAAGATGAAGGGAAGCTGTAGTGCTTGGAGCATTTCACAAGTTAATTCATCATTATGCTGAATGTTGAATGATTTTGTTTACATAAGGTTGCTGCAACTCAATAACTCAAGATACAAGAATAACACATTCCAAAGTTCTATATTATAATATATAATAGGCTACATACATAATACATGTATAATAATAAAGAATACATTTCTTCTAAATTATTTTTTAATCCTGACTGAACAGAGATATCATGAAAGCAATAGTACAAAAGCTTAAGTGGGTAGGCCTACTTACAATCATGTGCCCCTTCAGATTGCAGCCATTGTCAGCAACACCTTGAAAATTAGATTATGAATATTACGATATTTCATAAGTCACATCAAACATGTGCTAGCAGAATTAACACTGACAGTGAATGACACAAATACTATGCACATGCAGTACCTCTCATAGTCCAGCAGGGGTGAGCAGCTACCAACATTACACACTGCCCAATGTCTCTCCTATAGAACTCAGCACATATAAGAGCCTGAACCAGTGATTTGTCTTGCAAGCAGCAAATCACATTATGTGGCCATTATAGTTTTGAAGGGTAGCTGTCATTTAAGCACTCAAAATGAGTGATCACATGACAGATACAGCATCATGTCATTGTTTTTCATATTGGCTGATGTGGATGTCAAGCAACTAGTGTTGTAATGGGCATGATGTATTTCAATGGCTCATGCTATGACAGCCTGTCTTGTATTCCAATAGACTGCACTTGAATGATAGAATATGGAGCTGTTGCAAAGAAACAAAAATCCCAGGAGGAAAAGACAACCTAACACCAATGAGCAGCATCAAATGGGTCTCGCGAGCTAATGACAGTATGTGGAATCTGTATGTAACGTTTGTGCCCTGTGTGTGTGTCTGTCTCAGAATTGGTGGCACTTCTGTTATGTGTTTCGAGTGACCCCTCTATTTGTACTGTAACCCTAGACTCTGTTTCTCACGGAGGGGGCTGTCACATAGAAAGCTTCCTTGCTTCAAGACAGTCATCTGAAGGACAGTGTTGACAATGGAGTGTTATTTTGGAGGCCTAGCTGTCCAAGAGACCAATCATGTGTTCATACTGGAAGAATCTGAAGCACAACAAAAGCCTCACATTGGTTAAATGATGTTAGAAAAGTCATTCCTTACCATTCCAATGCAAAATATATGTGTCGGAAGCTGAAATAAGTACACCCATACAGTACAAGGACTCCCGTTGATGTACACTATGTAGTATACCCAAGCTGTGTACATGCAGCATGAACATATAATGAATTCTACATTAACATATAATCATTATCAAGTGGTGGACAATAATATGCATCTACATGTATACTACCATAGAACAAACAGAGGTGGCAGGCATCTAAGTCTAAAGCAACTGGAAGTGATTTGCTTTCACATTCCACAGAAGTGTGGACTCCAATTAAATGAATTATCATGGCTGCATGTCACTGCTTGTTTTCATTAAAAAAAACACCAGACAAGTGGATGTAATCCTGCTGACAAAAATAACAGCAAGACAAGCAATCAAATAAACAAAGGCTTTAAAATCGCTGTATACTGAGGTAACATGACTGGTTTCCGTCGCCATGCAGATATTCCAGCTTCCTGGAATGTTGTTCAGACCTAATCTGTCCTCAAAGCCCGTCCCATCTGTACTCTTCCCAGGCACAAAATGGCCACATGTGTTTGTCATTTGTTGGTGTAAACAAATCGGGATTCTTGTGGCAACTGCTATTTGCAAGATTCATCCGCTTCCCAAGCAAGATTGCACAAAACGTTAACCACTTAAGTCTTTTACTGAGGTACAGTATAAGTGCAGTGGGCCCCATTAGCAAGCCACTGGAAAATAAATGGAAACTATAAGCTTAATTGCATGTACTCTATCATGCCACCACTCTACTGCTGGGCAGCCTCGTGTGCCCTTATATAGTGAGAACATTAGCATCGAAGTGTTGACCTTCTGGGAAGGATGTCGAGAAACCAAGGACAGTAGGCCTGAGGTGTGTGGATTCTAGATTCTATTGACCAACACTGAGTAGCTTTTAATTTTAACACGTAAAAATGTTTTTGCCGCATTACAGTACAAGGACCTTGAATACACCACAGAGTAAAAAAGGCTGTGTTGATTCAACATTTAGAGAGTACTCTGCAACGAATACAGTCTAGAAGATGTTAAATCAACTCTCTAAGTGCTGAATTAACACTGAAAAACGTATTACATTACATTGCATTTGGCAGACGCTTTATAACCAAAGCGACTTTCAAAAGAGGACATAATCAAGCCAACATCACAAGCAAATACAAAGTGCACAGGAGATATACAGAACAACAAGTGCAGTTGCAAAGAGGGGTTATTTTTTATATTTTTTAAAAGAGTAAATAACGAGTACACACACACACAAACTAAACTAAACTAAACATCATGTCAGGAGTCTTTAGTTGGTCTTTAGTTGTTTCTTGAAGGCTGCAAGAGATGTGCTTAGTCTTGCTGCCTCTGGGTATTGTGTAGTAAAAATTAGCAGCAATTAAAAAGAGAGGCTAAATTGCTGCAAGAAATGCGTGATCTTTGACTTTTGACTTCACGTCCCCTTCTCTGTTCATCTTTTGCCTCAGGAGCTTGACCCGCCATGTTTAAAGCAGGAGCACTCAGATGGCATGGCCCAGAGGTCCCAGTGCTATATATTGATCCTCTTGCCTTCTTCACCCGCCCCTTCCTACCACTCCCACCACCCAAAGACCAGCCACACCTCTCGGCCCTCTCCAGACCTCCCTCCTCCACCTCTTCTTTCTCCTCATCCTCCTTCTTGTTGTCCACCTCCTCCTCCCACCCACTTGCTCAGCTACACACTAAATATTGCAATCTTATTTCAACACTTAGAGAGTCTAATTTAATGCTCATACGATTTATCTTACCTCAGGAAAAATGTATAGGGCATGTAGTATTTGCATTCTCCTTGCGCTGTGTGGGATGCCCTAGTGAGAGGCAGAGACTCATGCCTTTATGTCATACTTGACTAGTTTTGATGGCATGTATTGCCATGAGGGACAATGTCCTCTTCTAAAAAAAATCACCCATGAAGGCCAGTGACACTCTGGTCTCGCTCAGGCTTTAAAAAAAAGAAAATAGTAAAAAATGGCACTGGGAGAGCCATTTTATACCCCAACAGCCCTCATACTTGTGCAGAATGTTGACAGGCTGTCTCTCTCTCTCCTCTCACATCTGCCAGGGCCCTTTGTCGGGAAACTTGATGACCCTCGGGGTGGCATAAAGGTTCTGCAAGACACCGTGGCTTGGTGGGAAGGGGAAAAACCTTTCCTTCCTGTTTCACCATCGAACAGATGTTTTTGTTTACTGTTGTGCCTTGTCAGAGCCTTCTCACTGCACTCCTAAAATATGTCTACTGTCTTAGAGATAGAATAGTTTGAATAAGTAACTTTTTTTGTGAAATATGCTGCATTTTTTTCTTTTTGTATATTTAGTTCTGTTTTTAACTTGTTTTATTTCCCTTGATCAACATCTACAATAATGCAAAACATCATTGATAATACAAAGCCACTACTTTGAACTTATGCAATGCTCTTAATTTGTGGGCAGATAAACAAGAAACTATTCAACATATGACAACATGTACAGTGTTTGAGAGAGAGAGAGAGAGAGAGAGAGAGAGAGAGAGAGACAGAGAGGGGGGGGGGGGGGGGGGGGGGCGGGGGGGGGGGGGGGTGGGGGGAGGGGGGGGGGGGGGGGGGGAGGGGGGGGGGGGGGGGGGGGGGGTGGGGGACAGAGAAAAAGAGAGAGAGAGAAAGAGAGAGATGCAGAAAACCTGAGACAGACCGAAATTTCCAAAGACAGACCGATAGAGAGACCATCAATCATTCCTTCACTGCATGGGAGATCAGTCCCCTGGAGAAAATGAAGAATTTCTCCAGACAAACATACAAAAAGACTGATAGGCAAACAGCATGGAAGACAAATATTACTGAAGCAAAAAAAATGTTGCTTGGGATGAAAATGGTAGCTTATTATGCAACGAGTACATGTCTATGACTCTGCAGATTTGATGTTAGTTTCTGTCTAGTTTATGCATGTGTGAGTGAGTGTGCAGCAATAATTTGAAAGGAGCTCTTATTTGTGGGAAGAGCAGACTGACACGCAAGGGAGTCTGTGCAGATGGTGGCGATGTCTACCTGGATGTAAGCACAGGTGTGAAAACAAATTACACATACTGCCAGAGTGAGAAGAAGAAAATCTGGCTTTTCAGCGTCTGTGGCTGGTTTGATTTGAGCTCTCTACTAAACTCTGAGGCAAACAGTACACATAGTTACCATTTATGTTTAAAGTGTGATTTTATCTATTTATCTCTCTCTCTACATATTGATTAGGAATGACATTACTGTCCACCTGGGAAACCACTACTGCTTATCTTTCATTTGTGACTCTTAAATGCTCGAGCTAATCAGATGAACATGTCTTGTGTCTCTATTACACTATGTATTCTGGCTGCCACTTTTTACCTCGCTGGTGTCCACACCATGGTCCAACTCACTATCTCTCTCTCTCTCTCTCTCTCTCTCTCTCTCTCTCTCTCTCTCTCTCTCTCTCGCTCGCTCACGGATGCAGCACGCACACACACATTCTCATATGTACCAGGAACCTCAGAAATCATTATATTGCAGCCCCCCCGAGCAGCACACGCGTATGGATCGCCTTAGGTTGCCAATAGCCACCCTGGCTGACTGGGGCTAGGTTATTATTGCAATGCAATACTTTCACTGGGGCATGTGTCGCATGAAAACACTGAGCATTTGAATGGGAAACAGCTCTCACAGACAGCAGACAAACCTCTGCTGAGCTGACCAGCGGCTTTGCCTCTGGTGGAATTCATTACACTGCCAAAGTATAGCACCAGCAGAAGCGGGGACGGGCAGCAGCAGCAGCAGCAGCAGCAGCAATAGCAGCAGCAATAGCAGGACCGGAGGCTGAACTCAGTTAGGCTCAGATCGCACTCTGCTCAGCTGAAGCCTCCTGCTGTACTGTAAAGCTGTGGCCAGGGAAGCTGACAAGGGGAGACAAAGGGCTCAGTTGTCCTGGGCCCAAGGAGATGAGGGCCCCATAATTAGGTCCTCATTACATTGAATATATTGGGTGGGGGGGCTTTCAGATGACTTTATCCTGGGCCCAGCCAAATCTGTCAGTGGCCCTGGCCGTGGCAGCCTGCATGCCTGACAAACACCACAGCCTGGAGGGGGCACAGTTATTCTGATTGGAAAACACCACCAGTGTGTGTGTGTGTGTGTGTGTGTGTGTGTGTGTGTGTGTGTGTGTGTGTGTGTGTGTGTGTGTGTGTGTGTGTGTGTGTGTGTGTGTGTGTGTGTGTGTGTGCGCGTGTGTGTGTGTGTGTGTGTGTGTGTGTGTGTGAGTGTGTGCATCTGCGTGCATGCCTGGTGAATATTTCAGAGTATAATATGAAACAGTGGGCAGGTGGAATGAGACTGTATGCTTGCCCAGACATCGGGACATAACAACTGCAAACATAAAATGAGAAGAAAAAAAAAAGAGAAAGATGTGCTTATGAGACACCCCCCAATATCCCCCCTCCTTTACCCTGTGTGCGTGTGTGGTAAGCTTGTTGCTATGGTGACCGTGGCTGTGCGAGGGTAGGGAAGCCCATGGGAGTGGTGTGGCTTGATGATAAGTAGTGTGTATATTTATGTGCATGTCTATATTGCTGTGTGTGTGTGTGTGTGTGTGTGTGTGTGTGTGTGTGTGTGTGTGTGTGTGTGTGTGTGTGTGTGTGTGTGTGTGTGTGTGTGTGTGTGTGTGTGTGTGTGCGCGCGTGCGCCTATATGTGTGCTGTACGTACCTGTGCGTGTGTGCCTGCCCGATGTGTATGTATGTGGTCAAACGCAGACCGCACAAACCTGTGTGTTAATGTGTGTCTATAAGTATGTGTGTAAGGTAGGAACATGAATGAGTGAGGCCACTTGTGTCTCCACACGTGTATGATGACCCACTGGGCAAAGAGGTGGCAAATTGGCAGCATGTAGCTACCAAACGTGCAAATGGAGGGCCTTGGTCGGTGGCTGGTGTGTGTGTGTGTGTGTGTGTGTGTGTGTGTGTGTGTGTGTGTGTGTGTGTGTGTGTGTGTGTGTGTGTGTGTCTGTGTGTGTGTCTGTGTGTGTGTCTGTGTGTCTGTGTGTGTGTGTGTGTGTGTGTGTGTGTGTGTGTGTGTGTGTGTGTGTGTGTGTGTGTGTGTGTGTGCGGTTGGCTGGAGTCTCACAACTCAGCACCATGGCTCCAGCGGTCACAGAGACAGCAACCGTTACCTCAACCACTTAGCTCTATCTCCTTCAATACACCCTCTCTCTCTCTCTCTCTCTCTCTCTACACCCTTGCTCTCTCTCTCTCTCTCTCTCTCTCTCTCTCTCTCTCTCTCTCTCTCTCTCTCTCTCTCTCTCTCTCTCTCACGCATGCACACCCACACTCTCTCTCTCTCTCTCTCTCTCTCTCTCTCTCTCTCTCTCACACACACACACACACACACACACACACACACACACACACACACACACACACACACGCACACACACACACACAGGCAGGCACACCCCAATCTTAGACCGCAAGGGAGGGAGGGAGCGAGCACACCACAGCAGCACCCTATATGCTCATCTCCTCCTGTCATATCTCCTCCTGTCCTGTCCACCATGCAATCTGGTGCTGACTGGAAGAAGTGATGTGCTCATCCACAGGCTTCGTCTGCTGCTGCTGCTGCTGTTGCTGATGCACTGCCAGTACAGCCTCAGCCCACACAAAGGCAGATGTTGCATCAATTTTAATCAGATCAGGTGATGGCATCCGGTGTAGACGCACCCTCATATCTGGAAGCTGTGTGACGCCAATTATTTGTGTTGAAGTATTATATCCATCATTTCTGTTACTTTTTTAGGTGAATAGTAAGATTTGCAATGTTAACAGTAGCCTAAGCGTACTGTTTTAACTTTGGAGAGCTGGAATCTACTCTTTTCCCAGGATCATGTGTGCTGTTTTCACATTCACCCCTGGCTGTATTGGTTGTTTTCATTACAGTTAGTGATGCAATGTCCTGGTTTTTCTTGTTTATGTGTGAGCTATAAAAAGGCATCTTCTTTATGAAAGGGAAATAGAATTTCCCTTTTTAGGTTATGGCCCCTATCTCTTATTTTCAAAATTAGAACACTAGCAATTCTTCTGAGTGTCCTGGTTTCCGATGATGAAAGTATGATCAACCAAGTTATGTAACATTTAATATCAACATAAATCTAGTGAACAGACATGCTTTTGTCCTCTGATATGATTTGATCCATTTATCGTTCCGACCAATTAGCTAAAACACACAGATGCTAAATCAAGCAAGCTTTTATTCTCATATAACTCTGTGGCCCTACACAACTTCCATAACTTGTGATGTTGCTACCAGGGCAATGTCATGTACGTAAACAACACCTGGCGTATTCATATCAAAGTTAAATATTTAAAAGCTCTACATTTCTATTCTATTCACGGCTGGTTCATAGCATAGCACAGCGCTTCAGCACAGCCCTCAAAAGCACTTTATTGACTATATAGCTTCATGTCTAAACAGAAGTTTCGGAGAACGCAAAACAACCATGTTATTACACTTTCCATTGCCCAATGAATATTTGCCGCCTGTGCATGACTGTGACTCACCACTTTTACCAGTAAAATTGTTCGGCATTGTAGTACAGATGTTGTGTTTAGCTTTTAACTATAAGGAAGAAAAATCCGCACTCACAAACTGCATCTCATTATTTATTTATATTACCACCATGTCCAAAAGCAAGCGCGTTTCGGCTATCAAGCCTAGCTTTTAACTATAACATCTTCATCTGTATTTGACAACATTATGTAGGCCTACTCTTCATATTTTCTTTATCAGATCACAAAACAGGTTAAGACCATTCATTAATGGAATATGCTAACTAATATAAAATATCACTTCAGTGACACTAAAGTGTAATACCTTCTACCCATGATAATGGAGCTCGCAAGTCTGTGTAGTTTTTCTTGTTAGCATTTAACGCCATGATGGTTCCCAAGCTTTGCTCTACGGAAGAATGAAATGTGTTTCAAATAAGGCACGAGTGAAAACAAGCGAGGAGCGATCCCTTGCATTCTATGGAGAATGATAAAAATAGACTGAAGGGATGAAAGGTTTGATCATTTGGCATCAAACGACCACATAAATACGCTATTGCTATCAACATGCTAAAGCAGGAAAACTAAGCCTCTTTCTATCGTCAGATACACCTTTGTCCTGCACCTGGACTTGGCAAAGTGTGATGTGCATACCATTACTCATGTCACAGACCATCCCCATGGTAAATCATATTTCTCTACAAGCCCTGATACATGTTGTTCACTCCTGAAAACACATTTTGATCAAACTTTAAGAATGACATCATTAAGTCTGATTGCCATACGTTAATTTCAAAACTTAACCTTGAGTTGAAGTTTGCTAGCTGACTATTCCCTGTGGCAGCCAGGAACTCATTTTAGCTCATGTGAGATGACCAATGTAGTTCTCAAATTTCCCCGGTAAGACGGGGGATTGCAACATTAGTTTATTATCGTTATGTTTTAATAAACACATCCATGTGGTTGTGCTGTATCTTGTTAATGGGGAAGGAATGCTGGGACATGCGAGTGTCGGTTGGTAATACCCGTCTTATATTTTTGTCCAATGTAATTTACTATGTTATTCATCACTGGGATTTTCCCTTACAAACCGGATGTTGTTAAAATGCTAATCCTCCGCATACAAAGTGATGTCACCCACTTGCAAACTGTTTTATGTCAATTTCTGAACAACAGCTAACAGGCTAAACTGTTCACAACTGATACACAAATATAATTAAGTGACTAGCTTGCATTACTGTCTAGCCCACTTCATTGAGTTTTTCCATTTGCGTGTTTCTGTTGAGCTGACCTTCACATTGTAGAATAGGAGATTTTGATACAACGGTTCAAGCAAGCTAGAATTTTGAAAATGCACCCATTAATGACTTTTCTTCACCAATCCCTTGGGATCCCATGGGCACCGGAGGAGGTGCGACAGGCAGCAATGCCCAGCAGGATGTAACACCTTCCTGTACAAATCCTGAAACCACAACTTCAATGTGTGAATGTGCATCACTTTCGGCTACGGATCTCACCAGAACATCGGTTAGCTACCACAACAGTCAGATAACCATGGCGTCTTCTCAGATAAGACTGCACAACATCGTAATGAACGTAAACAGCCATTATGATTATTATTAAGGTATGTTTATCTATATAGTATTCCCTTAACGCAGTCCACCAATCATACGCTTTAATAGTCACTGCAACAACTTTACTACCATAGCAGTAAAACACTATGACGGTGGAGAGTGTGACCAACCAGTCAATATTGATATATGATATATGTCTAGCCTAGTAAACCAGCGTCACCCACTGTAAGCCAAAAATGTTTTGGCTGCGAGTGGATCTGCCTCGCATCGTTTTAGTGGTGTGTCCAGGGGGGCAGGATTTGGCTGGTTAGCTTTGCCGATTAGCAAGTCACAATTTTCGCATTTCCGACATCCACTTCGCTCATGATGATTGGTGCGTGCGCAACCTTTACAGGTCTGTGGTTGGGCACCTCCATGCATCCAATGCCCATCTTCCATATAGCTTTCTGATTAATCGTAAGTCAGACAATAACGGGGCACGTAATTGGCTGAGTAAACTGCCGGCGGAAACGACTCCATCTTTGAAGCTGAAAAATTTGTTCAATTTTGGCTGAATTCACAAGGGACCCACTAGTTTGACGCCCTCTCGGTACTTACGTGGTACGTCACATGGTAATCAAACATTTCAAACAAGCGATTTAAGTTTAGGGTTAGGTTTAGGTTTAGGGTTAGGTTTAGGTTTAGGGTTAAGGTTAGGGTTAGGGTTAGGTTTAGGGTTAGGATCGTATGACGTAAGTGGTAAGTACCGAAAGGGCGTCGAATTAACGAGTCCCGAATTCACTAGCCTAGCATTTCCCATTGAAATGACTGGAGGCGGGACTTATTCACTCTCTCTAGTTCTTATACTACCCCCATGGGTGTGCCAGGCTTGCCAAGAATCTGGCAAACCAATCACAACGCAGAGATTTGTTTTGAGTCAAAGCGGGCGGGGTTTTGAGGGAGTGACGACGAAGCTTGTGATACTGGGAAAAGCACATCAACAAGAATGATTGAACAGCTCTCGTTTGACATCAGTTTTTGAAGAATTAGACTCGAGGTTTTCGTTGAAACGTGTTCAAGAAGATGTTCTACGCTCATTCCTTTTTAAAGGATAACTGCGGTATTTTCAACATTAAGCCTCATTTCCGAGTTGTCTGCAATGTTCTAGAACTCCCCTCACCGTTTTTTTGATGTTTACTGCTGTCTTGGGTATTTGCCAAATTTTGATTCATCCCAACCTGCTTCAGAATGGCAAGTCGCCTGCATGTCCGACCACGTCATTAAAAGCACTAAAAACGAACATTTTCAAAAAAATCAACTCACCGGAGTAGTTACTGGTCTTCACTGGTCATCCATATCAAATATTGTTGCGAAAAGATGCTTCTGTCGTGTTTAATTTGACATGTTGTAAATCCCATTGAGTTCTATTGAAGACTGGATGCTCGTTGATATTACTCCGCCACCGAAACCGGAAAGAGGACATGTTGTAGTTGTAGTTTGTAGTACAAATACGAATACAAAAAAATAAAAATAATAATACTAAGAAATTTACAAAGAATATATAATCTGCTCCTCCAACTTTCCAACACAGTCTCTCTCTGGTGTACCGATTACTGACTGCCTAGTTACTCTATTTATTTACATGCTCAAGGACAATGAACAATCGACATCAATGGCGCCATCAAGTGGTGTGGAGTTTAGCACATCAGACTCAACTGCTAAGTGGAAGTTTATCCGCTGCTGTGTGGCGGCTAAGAAAATAGTTTGTGCATGAACGAGCTGCCAAATAAAACATGACAGAAGCATCTTTCCGCAACAAATTTTGATATGGATGACCAGTGAAGACCAGTAACCACTCCGGTGAGTTGATATTTTTGAAAATGTACGTTTTTGGTGCTTTTAAGGACGTGGTCGGACATTCAGGTCACTTGCAATTCTGAAGCAAGTTGGAATTAATCAAAATTATGCCGGAGACAGCAGTAAACATCAGAAAAACGGTGAGGGGAGTTCTAGAACATTGCAGACAACTCGGAAATGAGGCTTAATGTTGAAAATACCGCAGTTATCCTTTAAGAAGGACTTTTTTGCCGTTTTACCGGCAGGCTATAAAACATGGATCCACGTTCTTTGATGGAAGTAATTGTCAGCTGCGCTGATTGGTCAGAGCGTCATTTTTGGATGAATTTTCGTCTGCTGAACCGGGCTGAGTGGGTACTGTCGCTGCCTACTACCCCGAATACTGTACGTCAGCTCCCCCACAACAGTGAATCAAAAAACAATCATAGCGGCCACCAGATCAAATTCCTTGGTATTCTCTTTAGTTTGACACCGTATTACTGTGATATTAAAATCAAAGCTGAAAATCGACATTATGGTATTCAAATGTGATGTTGCTGAAACAATTTATAGCCTACTTTGATAATATCTAGCGACCTTACGCTAGTCAACTAGCCCACGTAAAGTAGGCCCTACTACTTGACAACGGCAAAAACGTACCTCCAACCTTACTCCGGATTACATGGTTTGCATTGGAAACCCAAACCAAGCTGACTGAGCACCACCACTCAGCCCAACACGAGACAGCTCAACACGACTGGGTTGTATGTGGAAAAGTGCCTTTTCATGGTAGTACAGGGATCTTGCACAGGGTCGGCGTGTTGTGATACCAAGTTGCTGTGTATGGAGGATTTGCTAGCATCACCCTGATATAAAGTGTTTGTGATTGGTTGGTGTTTTTTTTTTTTTTTCTTTCACTGCCTGCAACCTAGCTGTGGAGAGATTTTCAAACCACATGGTCAAAAATGTTGGCATTCCTTGTATAAAGGTTTAGTCAGATTGGTCTAAGAGACATGAGGAGATGAAAAAAAATGGAGTCAACAGATTATAATGTTGCATTTTTGAAACTCACATCATTCTGGAAGCTTTTTTATAGCATGTTCCATCACACCTTCAACAACACTACCAGCAACACCCTTGACACCAACCACACAACACTTATAATGAGGGATTGGGGGTGGGAGCGGATGAGGAAGGAGTGAGAGTGGGAGTGTGTGGTGGGTGCTCACGTGACTGAGACCATTAAAAGCAAAGAGGAATGTTAATGCACAACAGCGCCTGAGAATTTATTTTTTTAAGGAGACGCCATAGCTTTAAGGTTGATACAGTGATTTTAAGATTGTTTTATCTAACTTTCATACAGTGTGCTTTACAATTCAGTGTTGGGGAGGTGTTATTTCTGTTCAAAACAGACACATGCTGAACAAAATTAAATGTAGGTTTTAAAAAAATCTGGAACAGAAGTAAAAACTACCAGGTAAATGTCTGATGATTGCACTGCTATATTGGCTTTGAACATTTTAAATGTTCTCTGAATACCCCTCTTCAAATCAGAACTCAGGCTACCTTATTATTATTATTATTTTTAAATGAAGCTTAACACCATTTGTTACTAGAAGCATTCAACTGTTAAATACGTAAAGTTCACATAGGCTATAGGTTAACTTTACTATAATACCTGTATATAGGTTTTTTTTATTTTTAATTTAATTTTATTTCCTTGTTGCCAGTAGGCGTATTTTATTTTAAACTACACTGGCGGCTGCATGTTTTTTTTTCAGTTTTCTTTGAGCAATTGTCTATATGCCCAAGTGTTTGTTCTATGGCTCCTAAATGCAAGACAAATTCCCTTCGGAGTAATAAAGCTTTCATTCATTTAGGATGTGGTATAGCCATCACAGTGGCAGCATGCATCTCAGTCTCCATTCTCATTTTCCACCCATCTCCTTTCATTCCCTCATCTGCAGTGTCCAACACTGACCTTCATCTTTTCATCTGGGCTTTATTCTTCCACGTCTTCAGTTCCAAAGCCTTGCAAAAAACCGCCACTGCCACTGTCACTGTTCTTGTTCGATCCAGCGTTTTCTTTGGACTCTTTGGAGTGTGCTACAGAGAGGTGCTAATGGACAGGCAGCCTAAACACAAAAGAGAACCACATTGAAAAGACAGAGCGTTCAACCATTACTTTGCTGTTATTAGATGCTTTTTTTCCAGCCACCAGTATCTGTGCGTTGTTGTTGTTGTTGTTGTGTGTGTGTGTGTGTGTGTGTGTGTGTGTGTGTGTGTGTGTGTGTGTGTGTGTGTGTGTGTGTGTGTGTGTGTGTATGCACGCGCACGTGCGTGTGCGTGTGTGCGTGCGTGCGTGCGTGCATGTGTGTATATCTGTACCTGTTTCATGATGTTTTGAAAAGGACCGGACTCCATCTTTTTTCTCCTTTGTTCCTGAAGGCCACTTCTTGTATCCTCTGTTTCCCATCTCCTCATCTCCCCTTTCGTTTTTGCACCTCCGCTCAATCAGAGGCCCATCCCTTGCCACAGCTAAATCTCTGTGGAGCACTAGAGGGAGAGAGAGAGAGAGAGAGAGAGAGAGAGAGAGAGAGAGAGAGAGAGAGAGAGAGAGAGAGAGAGAGAGAGAGAGAGAGAGAGAGAGAGAGAGAGAGAGAGCAATGTGTGGTGGTTGCTAAGCAATCGCGGAAAACCAGATCCCTGAGCATCTTGTTGCATCTGCCCCAGTCTGCATTGGCAAACAGGATTTGGCATTGCCTCAATTCTAATTGAATCACATAATTCAGACAAAATAACCATTGAAAACACATAACTCTCAAACTTAATTATAGCTTTAAAGAGTTTTCTTAACCGTTTCTCCTTTTGCCAGAACAAATGGCCATGGCCTGCTGGACTGTGTATAATAAAGCTACATGGGCTACACTGTCTTTTTACAATAATGTGGATGACAGGGTGGTACCAGTGCTTTAAGTAGTTTTAAATGTTTTTAATTATGATAGTATGCTTAGGTTATTACTATCAACTGGAAATGTGGATAAAATGTGTCACCTTTATAACTTATGACTAAGCTTTCCTGTGTCTGCTATAGAAAAACATATTTGTTCTGCCATAAAGGTAGGCCTAATAAATGAACTGACCGTTCAATGTTGATGCTCTCTCTTGATGTCTCTCTGTGTGTGCTGGTGGACCTGTATTAGTCTTGTATTGCTCTTAAGAACAATAGGAGATGCTTCTTTAAGACACGCGTAGTAACCTCGAGATTCACTCTTGTCTGCCGTTCAGGTGAGAACTTATTAAGAAGCCACTAGTCTTTTCACACTTAACTGAGTGAGTAGGTGGAAGAGAGGGACCGAGAGACCGTGTGTGTGTTTTGGTACCATCTACAAAAGCAACCAATTGTTGGGAGAGCATCCGTGGAGAGAGATCATCGGGATGAAATCAGAGGGGGGCGGGTGAGACCCACTGCTATCGATTGTGCTCGCTCAGTCTCTCCCTGGGAGTTTGAAAACAAAGCAGGGGTGAACAGGCGAAAGAGCGCGTGTGCTGACTGAATTCAGGGGCCGTGTCAACAGGCACAGAAGAACCCATTCCTCTCTACGTGAGAATACAAGTGTCAAGGAGACAGACATATACGAATTGTCTCATTTAGACACAAGAAGAGGCACAGACAAAAATAGCCTAACCTAGTCCGGTGTGACACGCTGTAATAACCCCGATGACGGGTAATCTGATTAGCGCGCAGAGCAGTGTAAGTGTTTGTGTGCCGTCTCTTTCCGTGCCGGCTGAGGCTCATTGAGCAGACCAACAGTACATCTCATCGTGGGGCGTCGGTGCGCATTTGGTACCGCGCCGGTGGTTGTACCTGACCATGGTGACGTACGGGAAAGCCGCCGTTTTTGTTCTGCTCTCATGGATGTTTCAATGTTCTGGTGCGTCGCCGTTTCCCTCTTCTCAAGTGTAAGTAACGTGCGTGACACAGTTAGTTTAACTCTCTTTCTTTCTTTTTTTCTTCCTCTCTCTCTTTCCTCTCAGTCCTCCTCCTTCTGCCTAGCATTCTCACTGGCATATGTGGGAATAACTATCTAAACCCACGTTTCCTACACATTTCATGTGAATGTGGCTCTTGTGCGCAACCTGTTAGACCAATGCCAGGTTCAACGGGCAAATCAAAGTATTTCCGTGTCGTGTCGACTATCTCGTTTGCGTGCCTGCAAGAAAACAATGTATTGTCTCTTTTTAACATCCAACTTTGTAGAATGAATTCGCATGCTTACAGTACATACATGACGACTCAAACGAAAAACTGTCCCATTTAAAGTATTCCGTTTAGCCCGCTAAACTTTCAAGTCTGATGACTTCTCGCAGCGTATGCTATCAGAGTAATTCCTGACCGTCTGTAAGCAGTTTGGGATTCAAGTCATTTCCTGTATTCGCCACTGTTGCCCAGATGTTTGTGTCTCGAGCTCCATCCATTGTATTTTTTTGTACGAGAGCTGACAGAAAAGAGCTGAAATCCTTTCAGCATGTATCCAAATCAGAATGCCAACGTTACATTCAGTGAAGACGGGAGGGGAAATCTCATGAACTCCGTAGCCTAATGGGCTAAGATGTTGACAGTTGATTTAGTTGCTTTGGGCGTTGCTTTACCCAAAGGAGCAAGCCAACAGAGTCTCTCTCGGGGTCCAATTGGTCTATGTGTGGCGGGAGAACAATACTTTTTCAGCTGCCACCAGTCAAAGGGCCAAAACATGTAGTCAGATTAGCGTCCCCTAACAACCATGTATTTGTATAAAACATAAGTATTGAGAAACATACCATGCCTCCCCACTACTAAGTGGAATGAAAAATGAGATACACTGTCACAAGACATTGTGGGACTGCGTTGTAGTCCCAATGATGGTCATTAACCCCTTAGTGCAGAGCCTATGTTATAACCGTTACCTTACTGTCACCAAAATTGTGATGGCTATGTCTTAACCTGTTCCTTAAGGCTCTCGGTGCCGTCATAGCAATGTTGTTATGATGTAGTTGAGTTTTTTCAGCAAATAGTTAACAGGCCCGCCAGCAACCTCATCAGCAGGCTACGAAAGCAAGCAAGGGACAGATTGTTGACCCATTCAGTGCCTGCCCTAGGCTAAGTCATGTGCACAGTTGGCTGCACCTGTTATTATAACTATGTTCTCTAAACATGGTTATGTGTCTGTCACACACATATACACAAGCGCACCCTTGTGCCTGGGCACAAGGTATAAACAAAGTTTCGCACACTAACAAAACCATGCATGCATGAATATGCGCACACTATTTTAAGTGCAAAATTACACATGCTATTTTAAATATCTCTTTCTCTCTCTCTCACTCACCCTCTCTCTCTCTTTCTCTCTCTCTCACACACACACACACACACACACACACACACACACACACACACACACACACACACACACACACACACACACACACACACACACACACACACACACACACACACACACACACACACACACACACACACACACACACACAAGTCAAAGACACAAGCTCGTATACGCAGGAGACCAAAACGGCGCAGGTGACAGACAGCCACAATGGTGTGGGAGGGGAGTTGCAGATGGTCTGGATGACTGCTGTGGTGTGACTGGGTAGCGGGCCAGAGTAGACAGGCAAGAGATTGACGTGCTCCCCCCAGTCCCTGCCAGTCGCTGCCTCGCACTAGCGCTCTGACACGTACATTTGTGCATGAAATTCTTCTCCATGGAAGGGTATGTGTAAATGTTGTGAGTCATTTTATAATATCCTGGAACAACGTGTCGTGAGGCAGCAATATTGAAGACAGCGCAGTGACACAGGTGTTCTCATCACTCTCTCCTCACTCCTCTCTATAATTTGACAGCTTGGGTGGTATGTGTGGTTGAGACGGAATTTAATAGGATTCCATGTGCTTATTGTGTTACACTATCCAAAAAGTTTTTGTGTGGGACTTTCATAGGTCATTAAATAATCATATTGCATAATGTTGATGGGGAAACAAGTCATATGTTATAGCCATGCTTGTTTGAAAGTGTGGTATGGACGTGTTTAGCACTGACTAAACCCAAGGCGCACCACGGAATGAGATTTCGAAAAATGAAAATCACTTGTGGCAGTCTTGACTTTGTTTTTTATTCAACCTTTTGTGCTTCTAAGTCATGTTTTTGTATTGCCACCATAATAGTTTATATGTGAATGCTTATTTAGTGTTATGAACTTGTGGTCAACGCTGCATGGCTTGCACTACTTTTACCTCAGCACACCATCACACTTATTACAGTGTCACTACTCCTGTACTTGCACTACGACCATAACTACTGTCATTACCAAAGATTGGAAATCTGGCATGAAAGATTGAAAGCCCCTCCACATATTAATGCCAGCCATTCACAAAAGTGACTCATTTCAATTAGTTAATTCAGAAAGTAATTGAGGCAATCAATTGGGATTTGTGTTCAATTTAGAACTAGTAATACATGTCGTGACTCGTGACTGTTACTCTACAAGGTTTCTGTGTTTGGCAACTCTTGGCCATGAACGTAAGTAAAACAGCAGTCACCGCAAAGTATTGTAACTGCTGGTGTTGTTTGCAAGAGTTGCACCGCTACGCATCAGGAGATAGCAATAATGCTATTAGCATTGCTAATGACACAGCACCATAGACTGCAATAACAACAACAACAACAACAACAAAACATCAAAACTCATGTGGCCTCATTGACAGTCATGTGTGGTCTTCTGAGAATCGGCTCCTCTTGTGCACACTGGGCTCGCACAGGATATAAGCAAAGCACTTTCTCCTGTTGCGTTGGCGGGCACGGAGAGACGGGAGGGAGGTGTGTTTCTCACTATTGATGCCTTGAGGTAGTTCCTCTCTCTGTCTCCGACTGGCGTCTTGCTTTTACACTGATCTATTATTAGGCCGTAGTTAAAGTGTGCAGCTCTACAGGGACTCCTGGTCCGAGAAGGTAATTATTTCCTCCACAAGAGGAAGACTGCCAGGGAATCTGCCCCCTACCACCCGCACACACACACACACACGCGCACACACGCACGTGCACACGCACACACACGCCCTACACACACACACAAACACACACACACACACACGCACGCACACACACACACCCTACACACTCACTCTCACATACACATCCTATCGTACACTCTCTTTCTCTCTCTCTCTCTCTCTCTCTCTCTCTCTCTCTCACATACACACACGCACACACACACGCACAAACACATTACGATTCCTCCCTCTTCTCTCTTTCTCTCTCTTTCTCTTCTCTCTCTCTCTCTCTCTCTCTCTCTCACATACACACACACATTACGATTCCTCCCTCTTCTCTCTTTTTCTCTTCTCTCTCTCTCTCTCTCTCTCTCTCTCGCTCTCTCTCTTTCTCTCTCTCTCTCATTGGCACAAGTAGGACAAGCTCTGACCCAGTTGCCTGGGAAAAATCGGGTAATAGATTCTACCCTGGGAGTTGGGGTGAGCGAGCGAGGGAGTGTGGGCGAGCGAGGGGAGAGCCGTGCGGGCGAGCGAGAGGAGAGCCGTGCGAGTTCTCTTCAGACAGGCGTAGAGACTCCCATCCAGGAAGACAGACTGGCATGTGCGCAGACAATCAAAGAGTGACACCCGCCGTCAGAGGGACAGATGGATCATCAAACAGAGATGTAGTTAGGGGAAGCTGAGGCCAACACACACACACACACACACACACACACACACACACACACACACACACACACACACACACACACACACACACACACACACACACACACAGACTCATGACCGCATGGTCACACACACACAAAGTCACACACTCGTATACAAACATCTCTTTTGATGAAGTAATGTTTTGACCATACTTCCAAGAGACAACAAATACATACATGGATAAACACACTTGTGTTTATGCTCATACAAACATGGTCAATATGCACATGCTCTCACATGCTCAATACTCAATATTGATGCACATGGCCCTCACAAAGCCAACGTACACAACAACACATGGATGCTGTCACATTATAGTCACTGTTCACAAACCCTCACAGAGCCACACATACATAGTTCTCTCTCTCTCTCTCTCTCTCTCTCTCTCTCTCTCTCTCTCTCTCTCTCTCTCTCTCTCTCTCTCTCTCTCTTCCTCTTTCTCTCGCAACCATTCATCATAAGCAGATGATAAACCTTTATATGATAGACCCAGCAGCCTGGCCAGTAAACATGCATTGCTAGCAGATGTGCAGACAGGTAAAGACGCAGAGTGAATGTGAAATGACCCAGACAACATTAGCGGCCAGCCAGCATGCCCCCCAGACGTTCCGCCACCAGGCAGTTAGCAGATATGTTGAAAGACGCGAACTGAATGTGAAAATGAATGACGGAGACATCCAGGTAGATGAAGCAGGTTAGTTTGTGTATCACAACTTCAGAGCTGTGAGAGCATTTGTTCTGACCTACATGCGCTTCTCAACCCATTTTTCTGAGGGAAATGCAAATGGCTTGTCTAGTTCCCATTCATGAAATGTCTTGTTATGCTACTGGTCGAAGCAACAATGAACTGGTGTGTTATTGCCTTAAAGGGACACTGTGCAGGAAATGGTCAAAAAAGGTACTGCAACTATGCTGGTCATTGAAACTGGGCTGCCTATTGCCAAAATTGATCTTTACATGAAAGTTTACTAAGTAATAAACAAATAATTTCTAGTATGGTCCAAGTAGAGTCATTTTTGCAGCTAAAAATGGCTATTTTTGGAAATTCAAAATGGCGGACCATGGAGAAGATCCCCCTTTTCATGTATGAAAAGTGCAATTTTTCCAGTCATAATCAATACTTAGAATTTGATGGTGGTGGTCAGCATTCATGAAAAAGGTAACATTAATGAATGTCTCACACAGTGTCCCTTTAAACACACCTATCAAGTCGTTCGAAATGAATATTGATTGGATCCCTATCTCATTCGAATTTGAAACATTCTAAATAGTTGGCCTGGCCAAATTAAATTAGATTAGAAACTTTGCAGCATCATATAGTAAGGGCGGGCTCAGGCTAACAGTAGGTGGCCAGTCAGTTAGCCACCCAGTAGAGCTGCCCTTTCAAAGTTCTGTCACCCTTCAGTCCAGAGAACAACCACATGATATGACATGATAGTGCTTCCAAGCTTCAAATCAATATCATTATTTTTAAACTTTAAAAAAAGATTTGTAGCCTCTTGTAGCCTCTATTTTACCTATTAACGATCATCAAAAAAGATACTACATTGAAAAAAACGTGGGGTTTATCGAACCATATAGATCAAGAAACAAATTTTGAGTTGCGTGTCGTTACAGCTCTACCTCCCAGTCACCCAGCCAGCCGTCCAGCCAGCTAGTCCTTCAGCCGACCAGACACTATGCCAGCAAGCCACCATGCCAGTCTTCAGATATATGAGCGGGAGAGAAGCCTTTCAGGGACTGTGAAAGCTGATGGACAGTCAGACTGGAGGTGCATTACGTAGATAAGCGTCAAGTCAAGGTAGTCTGGAAGGACTTCTTAATGGGCCCATTTACACGGCTGCAAAGCCAGAAAAGCTCCAAAGCCCAAACGCATACACACTAGGTGTCGTCGAAAATGTATGAATGACAAAAGCTACACTCAGTCACACACACACACACAGACACACACACATGCATGCACACACACACACACACACTCACGCGCGCGCACACACACACACAAACACACACACACGAGCGCACACAAACACTGAACACACACACACACACACACACACACACACACACTCTACACACACTGTACACACACACATACGAATGCACGCACACACACACACACACACACACACACACACACACACACACACACACACACACACACACACACACACACGCATACACACACATACACACACACTGTACCTGATGTGTGTTTACTTAAGCACACTGTCTGTGGAGTTTCCATGGGAACACTGCGTGTGTAGTACGCCAAAGCCCTGAAGCCTGCTGACAGGTCGTTGGGGAACACGAGTCGGGCAGACAAAGTCAGACATATAACCAATAAACATCTTAGCACAGGCAGGTTCCTCCTGTGTCTATGCTTTTGTCAGAGTTTCAGTCTGGTCCTGGATGGTGTAAGTAAGGCGTGTGCCATCTGGCAGGATGTGTGGGTGAGTGTACCATGGGATAGGATAGGGGTTTTCTGAATGGCACAGTGCTTTGGCTGTATACGTCTAGGTGAGGACAGGTTGGCAGGAGGCAGGGGGATCCCTGTACTCTTTGCCAGAGGACCATGCTTGTTCCAGATCCAGTCATCTGTGACCCTACTGTACAGTACATAACCACGCTTGTTCTGGATCGTACAGTGCTGTGGCTGTAACTTATGTGTGGGGGAGGACTTTGTTCTACTGTGAATACTCTGTAGGTCCCCACAATTAGCAAATTACTACACTTTGCCATTCTTGTTTCTGCTGTTCTCTCCCTTGCCCCATACTCAGATATAGTACTGTACTACATGCTATGTATGTCCTCTTTGTGAGGTGTGCCTGCTAAATGTAATGGTACATTTGGTACAATGGTACAATTTCATGGTAATTGGCTGGGTGTTTGAATGATGACAGGATGGTAGGGTGCATGGGAATCCCAGTAGGGGTATAAATCACAGCCTGCATGACGATACGATTCAATATCTATATCTTATTATTCGATGCGATTTGATTTTCAATACTTAAGAATGCCCCTCGATACGATACAATGTAGGGGGATTCCCTGTATGCTTTGCCAGAGGAGCACGCTTGTTCTGGATCGTACAGTGCTGTGGCTTTAACTTATGTGTGGGGGAGGACAGGATGGTACTAGGGGACAGGGGATACCTTTACGCTTTGCCAGGAATTAGATGCAGCGATGGGAGCAAGTTATAGGGGCCTTCCTGGTCTAGTTTGCATGCTGCGGTGTTGGGCGGCGGATGTGGAGGCCAGGGATTGAATAAAGAATAAGGACAGCTTATAAAGAATAAGGACAGCTGGGATTCCCTGCACACTTGGCCAGAGGACAATGCTTGTTCATGATGCAGTTTGGGTCGTTGGATGGATGCTGTGGAGACAGCCGTGGGATAAAGGTAGGATGGGCGATTCCCTGTGGGCCTTTCCTGCTGCTCCTAATCCTCCGGCCCGTGTTGGCCCTGCTTTACTGTCCTGCTCCACTGGTTCTTAACCAAGGCGAAGGCGTGGATGAACCTGAGTGGTGTGGAGAATTGATCTCGGGGGCTTGGCAGAATGTGGTGATGTGTGTGTGTGTGTGTTTGTGTGTGTGTGTGTGTGTCCATTCAGTTCACACGTTGCCAGGTGCATTGTAAAAGCAGATACACATGGTGGCAAAATGAAATTCTGATAGGTCAGTGGTCAGCATGTCTTAGCAACAAATCAAATAATGCCCATTGTTGGTGAAATTCCGCTCCTCATTTGCTATGGCCTTCACCCCTCTTTTGCCCTATTTGTTCCTGTTCATTTGCCTCATAGGAATAGGGCACAGCATAGCTGTTTACAGACCTTCAGGGCGTTTTATCCGGCCCCAACATAATTTTGATGTTATGCAGCTTCTCATGAAATCTGAAATATTTTGTACAGGAATCTTAGAAATTACATTTTCACTACAATTAGGTTGTATTCAGGGGGGCTAGAGAAGGTGGGGTCTGTTTTAAAGGTGGCTGCCTTCAACATAGGCCTAAAGTGCAGGGGGAAATCCTGGTTTGTGTTCATAGTATGGCCCTCGGACGACTTTTACGGCCCTCGAATGAAAAAGGTTCCCCATCCCTGGAATAGCTGATTTCAATTATTTTTTTAAAAAATGTCTTGCTTGCTTATGTCCCCTGCAGTCACGGATTATGACTCCATGCGCCCCTGGGTCAGACAGCAAGCATGGCTACTCCCATGGATTCACGAGGGTCCAAACATTTTAGGTGTTAAGCAGAGATGTTAGAGAACCTTATTTGTTGGGCTTTTTTGGTGGTGTTATCTCACTAGAAAATTTGAAAATATGATTGTTATAAGGGCAGGTTTAACACAGTATGAGAACATCAATAAAGACCAATCATGAAGTGTTTTTTGTAGCACGGATGCTTAGCCTAGTAAACCAGCGCCACACGCTGGATGCCAACATTTTTTTGGCTGCGAGTGGTCTGGCCTCGCATCGTTTTAGTGGTCTGCCAGGCTTGCCAAGAATCTGGCAAACCAATCACAACACAGAGATTTGTTTTGAATCAAAGCGGGCTGGGTTTTGAGGGAGTGACAACGAAGCTCGCAAAGTTGGGAAAGCACATCAACGAGAAAGATAGCGCTGATTGGTCAGAGCGCCGGCCTATAGGCACAGGCACGGTTTGAAAGACAACAGGTTGTTCTCATCAACAATCTTCGGATGTACTATTCATCGGGGCCAGACTAAATTACACATCCAATCTCACATTTAGGCTGGTTTATCAGGCGAACGGATGCTTGGAATTTAGCGCACCCATGGCTCTTGGGCTCCTAAGCCTGGGCCCAGTAGGCCCCTGCAGTAACCTGCCCTTGC
>NC_085860.1:35316518-35339018 GCF_034702125.1 Engraulis encrasicolus
TTTTTGGAGCCTATTTAGTGCAAAATGTTTTTTCACAGTTTATTTTGTAGTTTTGTTATATTCTTAAGCTTCTCTTTTTAAAAAGTTTATTTGTTTTGAATTAAACTTTAGTTTGAACTTTTTTGTCCATATATCGAAAAATTATGTAGTTATATGCATTGTATGCACATTAATATACATATAATATCCTAAAATAACTTTTCCTCCTGTATCTACTTTTGAAAAGAATATCATATTAGCATATTGAGCAGTTTTTGGTGAATTTGTCAACTCCATAAGATTTTGCATGTCTACTCAGTTGACTCTTACAGAGTTGACAAATAAACCTACTTTTCATAATAACACATGATTTTCTAACAAAAATCATCTGGTACATCAGCAGTCACTTAAGGACTTGCCAATAAAGTTATTCTAAGCTTTTATTATACAAAATACTGAAATAACCCTTATTTTTATGCACTATGGTGTTGACACATTATGGTTGTGACATAGGTGGTCTTCCTAAAGATGCATTGATAAAATCAAATATTAAATGTCTCCATGGCATGTATACCAAACAGGAAGTAGTACCAGGCTGCATAGAGTGTGAACTAACCACAATAATGGTAGATTTTTTTGTGTTTAAAAAAAAAATCTTACGGTGTTGACTAAAAGTCTAGACACATGTTCAATAGTTTAAAAAGTATATAAAAAGGTTTATAAAACATTGTACATACATGTAGTTTGATTACTTATCCAAAATATTTGATGACAGAAGCTATGATGTTTGTTATATTTCATTTTAACCAATTATTATGGTATTGTCAAATTCTAAATCTTGCTTTCGGACATGGGATTTTAAAGGTACTGATGACGAATGATGAAAATAAAAAAAATAACACTTGACATGAATATGAAATCATGTTTTAGTGTACAAAACTTCTTCTTCTATCATTCCAACTAATTTTGTTGCAATTTTTAATTACATTTTAAGCACAAACATGAGTTTTATCTCCCGGACATGTTTTGTCCCATCTCTCAAGAATCAAACATATTGAAAATGATTTATTTATTATTTCATATCCAGCCATGAAATAATAAAACAACAAAAAGGATTTTAAGTGTGCAGACTGCAAGGATGTTAAGTGTTCAGTCATGGTGGGTTGTAATGGCAGCCCCCTGTTGTTCAAAATGGGCTTCTTTCAGCTCTGCTGAAGTCTATGGGTGACGTTTCGGATGTTTAGTCTAATTATTACACAGTCGATGGACAGGATCAGGATATTATGTTAATAGTTGGGTAAAAGCAGACATAGTTATGTCAAAAATCAGTCGTCTATTCTATACTACTTGCAAGAAAATCGCAAATTCTTAATGCTAGACCCTCTGTACATAATGAAGTGTAGCTTGATGATTTACATACTAGGACTAGAAGGGCACATCAAGTGTTGTGCATCATGTGAAATTTGAATATTGTTTGTAGATTGTAAGGCTTTTCCTTGTAGTTTGTCCATTTGGGGGGTTTATTTTTTTACATATTCATGGCTAAATGCCACAGTATATATTGCGTTATTGGAGAACAAATCAAGTGTTTAACCACCTAAGATGGGTAGTAAAAGGTTAATGTACAGCCAGAAAGTCGATATCATAGACACACAGTGATGCTGGCCTTGAATCACATTGAACAGTTTTATTTTTCTGATATTGACCAACTCATTGTCTATGACTTATGTTATGGAGCTATCCATACTATTTATGCCTAAGCAGAAACCACCATTGATTTAAAATGATTCCTGCATTCAACCCCTATGTTTCATCTGCTTAACACAGCTTTGGAATGCAGTTGCATACTCCCCTGTTCTTCTGCCAAACGTCTGTTGCGATTTTGTCTGTTCTACATAGTGATGTTCTCTCTGTTATTCAGAAAATGTCAGACATCCGAACTTGGAGACATCCCATTCTGTTCAGTACGGATTTCCACAGCAGTCTGCACAACTGTGTAAATCACAGCGAGGTAGCGGACGGTGATAATCGCAGGAGTTATTTTGGTGTGGCAGCAGTTTGACTTTAATAGCGCAAGAGGGAATTTAACTTGTCAGGCCATCATCATTGTTCACAAAAAAAAAAATCAAACAATTTCTCCTGATGTAGTTTTAAAAGAGGAATGGGCTAGATGATTTAAAGTGTCCATATGAGTAGTATCATCCCAAGGCTGTGCTCCTGCCCTGCTTCTTTAGTATAAGCTTAGTTTCCACTCCATGCCAATATAAGGTACATTTAATATGCTACCCACTCCATGCCGCAGTGACAGCATGTCCCTAGGGCCAGCCCAAATCCCATCAAACTATATTTGATACCGCTGATGAACCAGTCTGTTATAATTCATAATAAACATAATGTTTGTGTTGGCCATGCAGAGGCCTTGGATAGAGTGCCTTGTCCCTGAAAGGGTCCCTGAGTCAGCCACCGAGCAACGGAAAAAAGAAATCCTTCATTTTTGAAGTGTTTAGTCGAAAAGCTTTCTGTGAGTCATCCAAGGCTATTTGAGTTCATTCAAGCAGCTAGGATGTTCTATAAGGGGGACTATACGGAGAACATAAACGTAGAAGCCTGCAGTAATTTGCTGAAGTTCTGCTGTTAACATAGGAACACATGACTCAGACTTGTATCTTAACACTTAGTCACCGTCGTCCCTATTGGGATACGTTGTAGACTCAGTGTCACTGGTAGTGAATAGTTGTTGTTTTTTTCTCCATGAAAAAAAAACTGCTCTGCCACAGCATACTTGAGAGTCCTCTACTAGGAATGCAAATGCTTTGGAGGAAGCCACTCAGCCTGAGTGATTCTGTCCACTGCTAGCTGGTGATGTTGCAGGCAGGGAAACGGCCAGGGGTGAATTTCTCAAAACCGAAGTTGCTTACTACATTAGCTACTTTGTTGATTTCAATGCATTTTCCCATTGGCAACTACCGAAGTCGCTAACAGGCTAACAACTTCTCTTTTGAGAAATGCACCCCAGACCTCCACAGCCAGCAATCAGTGTGAGCAAGCTAGAGGTGACAAATATGCATTTATTTAAAAGAGCGAGGACTCATGGACAGATTTTTTTTTTTTTTCGGCAGCTACACTGATGATTTAATCAACACAACTTTGAAAGGCTCTAGAATGTCATTTCTTTCCAAATGAATTAATAATTTTAAAGAGACATGTAATTTGAGAAAAGCCCCACTCCTCCATGCAATTTCAGATCTGGTTATCTTTGACCTTGCTTTGTGTATGTGTGTGGCTTTGTGTGTGTGTGTTTGTATGTGTGTGTGTGTGTGTGTGTGTGTGTGTGTGTGTGTGTGTGTGTGTGTGTGTGTGTGTGTGTGTGTGTGTGTATGTGTGTGTGTGTGTGTGTATGTGTGTGTGTGTGTGTGTGTGTGTGTGTCTGTGTGTGTGTGTGTGTGTGTGTATGTGTGTGTGTGTGTGTGTGTGTGTAGGTGTCTCTGAGGAAGTGTGTGTGTGTACGTGTTTGTGTGCCACCAAGCCGCCAAAAATATCAAAAGAACGAGATCACAAAGATGGGAACCTGGTTTGACAGCCAGCTCACTTTTTTCTTTCAGCTCGGGTGACAATGAAAATCTGATCAGAGCGAGTGAAGGGGACGCAATAAACCACCCACACACACACACACACACACACACACACACACACACACACACACACACACACACACACACACACACACACACACACACACACACACACACACACACACACACACACACACACACACACACACACACACACACACACACAGTAAGTTTATCAGTCTTATACTAGTGGGACAACCACTATAATAACACACAGTGTTTCCATTATTTAGCTTTATTATATACAACCAATAAAAGTAAGTAAAACAATTTTGTAGAAGATGCAACCACACTGTTGTTCGTTGTTTGTTACTTTTGTGCATCATGTGAAACATACAAAAGCGCACACACATACACGCACGCACGAACGCACGAACGCACGAACGAACGCACGCAAGCACACACTCACACACACACACACACACACACACACACACACACACACACACACACACACACACACACACACACACACAAACTAAAGACACAGACTTACAGTTACCAGTGCAGATACTCTCATAAATGTGTCTTCTTCAATTTGTGTATGTGTGTGTTTAGCTAATGCACTTCAGTTAGGACCTACAGTATGTGTAGCTCTTCTTTAATGCCAGTGTTGCCAGATTGGGCGGTTACCCGCCCATTTGGACTACCTGGGATGGCCGTGTGCGGGTAAAAGCGTGAAAAATTGGCCTTTTGGCGTTTTTTTCTGCCGTTTTGGGCCCATAGAAATCAATGCAATTTGCTGAAATTGGGCGGAATTTAGTAGCCTGGCTCTCACTGGCGGTGCGTGTGTGTAGCCCCTTGGTGGAGAGCTGTGGAGAGCTACACAAACTTCCGTCTGACATAGCTGTTGGCATACCGGTCTCCGGACAGAAAATATCTGGAGCATTTATTGCTTAAATATCAACGGCAGCTCACATTAATGAATCACGGGACATATTATAGACTATATTGACCTTTTGGAGTTGAAGAGAAAACGTTTTTGGAGGAATTTGTGGGTGGTGAGTAGCAATATGCACCATTTATTTTGTGACTCGAGAACGGCATGCTAATTTCAGTGCTACCAGACGTAGTTTGTGTACACAAACGCACCATCTGTGACAACCAGGCTAGGTAATTTAGTGCATTTTGCCGATTTTTGTGAACCTATTGGGCGGAATTTGATCAGACACATCTGGCAACACTGTTTACCGCCCTCACTGTTCCTGCTGGCTTCTTCTCTAGCAAGGCACCATGGCTCGGGATTAGACCCAGGTTGCTGGAATGCAGGGAGGTCAGATAAGTTGTTTGTGTGCGGATCTCTCAGTCATTTTTTTCTGATAGTGGAAAACAAATAATATTCCCATAAGGTCTGATTATGTGCGAGTGGATATGATTGTCCATATCCTTCCGTTTTTTGCACATGTACAGTGTGTGTGTGTGTGTGTGTGTGTGTGTGTGTGTGTGTGTGTGTGTGTGTGTGTGTGTGTGTGTGTGTGTGTGTGTGTGTGTGTGTGTGTGTTTGTGTGTTTGTGTGTGTGCACGTGCGCACGTGTGTGTGTGTGTGTGTGTGTCTGTCTATGTGTGTGTGTGTGTGTGTGTGTGTGTGTGTGCACGTGCGCACGTGTGTGTGTGTGTGTGTGTCTGTCTATGTGTGTGTGTGTGTGTGTGTGTGTGCGTGCGTGCATATGTGTGTGTGTGTGCATCTTGGCTGTGATCTGCGCCCTGTGTTTGATCCTCTCCCTCTGGATGATGAATAATTGAACAGCTTGCTCTCTTCTGTGCGCACGCGCGTGTGTGTGTGTGTGTGTGTGTGTGTGTGTGTGTGTGTGTGTGTGTGTAACATGGAGCTTGTTATTATCTCATGTGTGGATGTTGCTTCAGTGTGTGTGTGCGTGTGTGCGTGCGTGCGTGCGTGCGTGCGTGCGTGCGTGCGTGCGTGTGTGCGTGAGTGCGTGCGTGTGTGTACACCTGTGTGTATTGCACATGTAAAGTATCCGTGGTGTCCTTAATATACAGAGAAAGCCATATGCTCTCTCAACCCTCTTCCCATAGCACATACCCGCATACCGCATCCCTTATCCCTCATCTCCCATCACCTGGAGGCCCCCTGCTCTCCAGGTTTCCCCAACCCCAGGAGAGTGCACTCTGGCTGGGCTTCAGACAGCCCGGCACCCCCGCTGGGCTCCTGCTGGAGGTCCGTCACCATCTGAGGCTTTGGTGCAGCAGGAAGCAGGGGAGCCGCGAGAGCAGAGCATGAGGATGAATGAAAATGTAGCACTTGATGACTTCATTAGCACAAATACTACACAGACACACGTACACACATACAGTATATGCGCACAGGTTATATGTGTGTGTGTGTGTATGTGTGTGTGTGTGTGTGTGTGTGTGTGTGTGTGTGTGTGTGTGTGTGTGTGTGTGTGTGTGTGTGTGTGTGTGTGTGTGTGTGTGTGTGTGAGAGAGAGAGAGAGAGAGAGAGAGAGAGAGAGAGAGGGAGAGAGAGAGAGAGAGAGAGAGTCTGTGAAGTGGAAGGCACAGAGAATCTCATATTTACATGTCTTGAGCATGCAAATATAAGGTACAGCAAGATTAGGCAGTTAGAGTCTGCTGGGGAAAAGGCAAGAAAAAAGCCCCAACTTTCACTGAAACAGGCATTGGCACCAGCGTGTTAGCCCCTGGGGTTTGGGTGATAGCCTTGGGGCCCTATGTAATTGGGCATTCTATCTTTTGACAAGTGTGCATGTCAGTACTGTCCAAGATTTGCAAATGTGTTGAGGAAAGGGTGCTGTACCATACCAATCTTGTGGAACATTGACAATCTTATTGTCGCTGTCTTCTTCCACAGTTAACTCGTGTTTCTGGAAAAATACTTCCTCCTTTGTTTCCCAATGGAAATGCATTAATCAAGGTGGTGGCTGTCCTGTAAGTGTGAGATAATGAATGAGAAGTATTACTGCCATAGAATTACATTTATATTACGTTCATGAATCGTGTTTGTGTTTGAGCTTCAATCATTGCATTTCCTCAGCCAATTCTAATTAACCTTTTCGTTTAGGATAGCATAGTTAAGGTGGGAGGATCATCACAGCACACTTGGTAAGAAAAATGTATTACAGATTTTCTTTCCCCCTTTTCTTTAGCAATATTGCTAAAGAAAAGGGGGAAAGAAAATCTGTAATACATTTTTCTTACCAAGTGTGCTGTGATGATGTGTTTTATATAGCCTGCATTAACTGTAATGGAACAGGAGAGTGGAAGTAGGGTCGTGTTGCTAGATATTTTGTGAGGTTGTGTGTGTGTGTGTGTGCGTGTGTGTGTGTGTGTGTGTGTGTGTGTGTGTGCGTGCGTGCGTGCGTGCGTGCGTGCGTGCGTGCGTGCGTGCGTGCGTGCGTGCGTGTGTGTGTGTGTGCGCCCGTTTGTGTGTGTGTGTGTGTGTGAGTGATGTGTGCGAGCTTGTGTGCGTGCGTGCGTGCGTGATTGTGTGCGTGTGTGTGTGTGTGCGTGCGTGCGTGCGTGCGTGTGTGTGTGTGCGTGTGCACCTTTCTTTAGGTGTTTGTGTGCGTGTGTGCAGGTGTGCATGCATGCATGCAATGGTGTATGGGGTAAACATAGCTCTGTGTTTGAGCCTCATTGTTTGTCATGAGTCTTACTCGGGGAGCATCAAACCAGGGGAAATTGGGCATTTGTTGGGATGCTTATCTACACAGGGTGGGGGATAAATTATTCACTGCCTTGATGTTCCCCATCAATAATAAATGGGAAATGTGAATTGCGCTGAGAGATATCACTCTCCACATCACTGAGGAGGGCAGATTTCAGCCACAGGTTTCATTCCACCGTATGTGGCCGTGTGTGTGTGTGTGTGTGTGTGTGTGTGTGTGTGTGTGTGTGTGTGTGTGTGTGTGTGTGTGTGTGTGTGTGTGTGTGTGCGTGTGTGTGTGTTTTGCGGCCGTTGTCTATTGGTGTGTGTGTGTGTGTGTGTGTGTGTGTGTGTGTGTGTGTGTGTGTGTGCGTGTGTGTGCTTTGTAGTGTGTGTAGTGTGTGTGTGTGTTTGTGTGTGTGCGAGCGCGTGCGTGTGTTTGTGTGTGTGCATGTGCGCACGTGGGGGTGTTTCTGTTTGTGACTCGGTGTGTTTCTTGTGAGTAACTGCAACATAAGATTCCTGTTTTTTTCATTTTATGAAAAAGCTGGTTCATCTTAAGGAATTGAGTGTTCTTTTTTTGTGTTTCTCAGAATTTTGTGACCTAGTGTGTGTGTGTGTGTGTGTGTGTGTGTGTGTGTGTGTGTGTGTGTGTGTGTGTGTGTGTGTGTGTGTGTGAGAGAGAGAGAGAGAGAGAGAGAGAGAGAGAGAGAGAGAGAGAGAGAGAAAGATAAAGAGATACGGAGGAGAGAGAGAAAGATAAGAAAAGAGAGAGAGTGGTAGGTTTGTTGTAAATCATTAGTTACGCAGTGTGTGTGTGTCTGTGTGTGTGCGTGCGTGTATGTGTGTGTGTGTGTGTGTGTGTGTGTGTGCGTGCGTGTATGTGTGTGTGTGAAGATAATTAAAAGCTGAATTATTAATGCAGATAGGTCAGAGGGTCTCTCTCACTTCTTTTCTCTCCACCTACTTTCTCGTGTTCCCTCACAATTTCTCTTTCACACACACATACACACCTCTCAGCGCTCCTCTCGTCTGTACTCTGTTCCACTGATGGCTTTAAGATACTTCAATTATTACCATGTTTTGTATTCTATCGACTCAGGTTTTTTTTTAAATTATTTCCTTGCTTTTTCGAAGAGAGACTTTGGCCTCGTGAGGAACACACAGACAAAAGAGAGGAGGAGTAAAATGAGATTGAGGAAATTGAGAAAGAGCTAGAGTGCTTCTGCGGGCTCGACTAGCCCTCACACTGTCTTTCTTCTCCCGAGGAACATTAAATAAAGCCCTGCGAGCAAGCCTTGAGGAGAGTCATCGAATTACACTTTCTTCCCCCTCCGGCAAGATTAAGTGTCCTTACCTACTGACAGATGGGGTGAAGTCCAAAAGCTTCCGAAAAGTAATTTGTTACAAAGTCCAACCAGAAACTAAAGAGTGTGTGTGTTTGTGTCGTGGGATGCTCTGTTGTTCTGTGCTGTGTCGTGCCGTGCGCACACACATCTGCAATTGAATGTGTGTGTTTAGTGAGTGTTTGTGTGTGTGCACCTGTAATTAAGTGTGTGTGTGTGTGTGTGTGTGTGTGTGTGTGTGTGTGTGTGTGTGTGTGTGTGTGTGTGTGTGTGTGTGTGTGTCTGTGTGTCTGTGTGTCTGTGTGTGTGTGTGTCTGTGTGTGTGTGTGTGTCTGTGTGTGTGTGTGTGTGTGTGTGTGTGTGTGTGTGCGAGTATGTGTGTGTGTGTGTTTAAATCTGTTTGAATGTCTGTGTGTGTGTACGAGTGTGTGAGTACGTGTGTGTGTGAGTATGTGTGTGTGAGAGAAGTGAAGTATCAGTCCTAATCTTCTCAGCTGCTCCTTTTTGATATAGTCTCAAAAGGGTCGTCAACACGATTTTAGTCATGGCGTCTCCTTTACATCATTAACTTGTTTTTTCGATTGGTGCGAGATCAGTGTATCACTTCCTTTGTACAAGCTCTTCCTTTAGTGCCGCTCTCTTGCTGTCAGCATTTCCTGATAATAATGAGAAGCTTTCTTTCCTCCTCGACAGATGCTCATGTTTTTCCTCTGGTGAATATCAGCCACATCAAACGTGGCAAGGGGAAGGAAATCAACCTTTTCCTAGTGCAGGACAGCAGGACTAAATATATGGCTGATAAACACGAGGAGAGAAACGCCTTTGGAAATTGGTTTCCTCATTGGCCTAAATTTATGAATGTGATCTTAAGACAGGAAGTTAAGAACTGAGAACAAGATACATAATTAACATAACTGCTGTAACACAATACACTAATGTGCCTGATAAGATACAGTACTCATACGAAATGATCTTGTATTTGACAATTTATTGTTGCATTTAATACTACTATATCGACAGCGCAATAGCTATGATGCAGTTCATTATGGCAAGAATCTGACACAGTGGTGATGGGGACCGGCCATTCTTATTCTCAAGCACTGATGCACAGAAATGGCTGATGCTTCCCTCCCAACACAAGGGTGATTTATGGTTATGGGGAGGGTAATGCTTATTGACAGTGAATCATTTATATGACAATACAAATTCCAAATCAAAGCAAAATCCACCAATAAATCTACAAGCGAGAATGAACACAAATACTATTTTGATATGCATAGAATAATGAATGTATATGAATATGAGCATTAGGCGTACCATTGTTAGCGTATAATAAATAATCTTTGGAATTTAAAGTGTACATTGTAAAATAGGTTGGGTTGGGATAGGTTTTTGCCTTTAAAGCTTTTCCTTTGAAGCTATTTTTGCCAGTAGTTTTTACTTTATATGGCTCACTGTGACCTGTCTCTCAGTAACATATTCAGCATCACTTGTAGGGTGTAGAGCTCTGCTTGCCTTGTAGACTAGTATTGCCTTATGACCTTTCTAAAAACAAAATAGGGTCAAGTGTGCTCTGTCTCAGTAAAACTCTGAATGTCACCTAATGAAATGCAAAGCCACTCTGAGGGCCACTTTCCACGCGGTGACATCTTGTGTTCTCCCTGACAGACCAGGGTTACATTCGTAGCTAGACGACCCCAATCTGAACCTCATAAAGCAGGAAGGATGTTACATGTGTATGTGTGTGTGTGTGTGTGTGTGTGTGAGAGAGAGAGAGAGAGAGAGAGAGAGAGAGAGAGAGAGAGAGAGAGAGAGAGAGAGAGAGAGAGATGTTTCTACTATGCTCCCTCACATTCTTGCAGCACATTACGCAGTGACATTTCTTGTCAAGCAATAAGAGATAAGTAACTAACAAAAGCAAGAGTGTTAAAAGACATTTCCCTCGACAAATAATACAGAAGAATGTGGATAAACAAATCTTAGAATTCAGCAAGTCTTGAGAAATTGTGGTGTGTTTTGCTACAGTATGTACGAACCAATATTTGAGAAGCCCTTATTGCTGCCTCGTGGCTGTTGACAGTGTTTTGGGCTGTAATACTCCTGCTCCGAATAGAGTGTACCGGTGTGTGTGTGATTAATTTAATCAGATCGGGCCGAATTGTTTACTGAGTCATCTTAATCAGGCAATGATGCGAACCGCAAAAGGCAGCTGCGCACATTTCTCTGAAACAGTCTATTTAAACTTTAATACCTAATTATGTTTATAGTGGTTCTTATTGCTATATAATTTTAGATTGTTTAACCTTATATTGTGAGTTAATCCTGTAGACATTTACTCAGAAGCAATGATAAATGTCATCCATCTCTCTTTCGCTCTCTCTCTCTCTCTCTCTCTCTCTCTCTCTCTCTCTCTCTCTCTCTCTCTGTCTCTCTTGCTCCTGCATTTCTAAACTAAGCTTGAATTTCCTTGATTTTGTCATTCGACCAGAATATGTGTTGAAAATTTTTACATTTTATGATGTGAAACTACAGTAGCTGGAAACATGCTCAAGCTGGCTTTGCAAGAAGTACAGACACGTCTACTAGTGGCATGGGGGCAGGTAGGGGGGGGGGGGAAACTGGTACAGATTCTAAGGGCCCAAGCACTGATGGGGGCCCTTAAGGATTAGGCCTAAAGCAGGTTACCAGACGACAGCGTTTTTTTTTTTCACTTCACTGATCACGAAGTCCATAACAGTAAACACAACAAAACCTAAAGCCACGATTTCAGTCCTCATGTAGAACTTGTTAGTTGTTAAAAACATCATCACAATGAATCTGTTCAGGAATGATCCTTATCGGGGGCGTGCCAGCTAGTAGATAGGCCAGCTGATATTTCTGGCATTTAGGTTGTGCAATCGCGCCGCATAGCCTGCTAGAAGACTGTTGTTGGCTTAAATGTAGGCTATCATTAGCCTATATATATTTTTTAAAGAAAAAAATATATATACAGGGGCTTAAAAGGCGTAGGCCTAGGCTACGGTCACTTACCAGGACACCTGCTCCACTCTCCACTGGTTTTCGATGCTCCACATCTCCATCTCTCTCCTGTGACCATTTATCCTTCCCATGACCGGCCCCGGCGTCTGGCTCTGCCCCCTTTCTCGTCTTATTGGCTCGTAGTTGTACGCCACAGGTCCGTCGTACTGCACAAAACCTCCAAACTCTTCCTCGTACTCCTCCATATTTTTCCAGTATTCTCTCAGCTTAGAACGTGTTTTAATATCAACGTTCCCCTGAGGCCACGTCACAGTCGCCAAGGGGATTTTTTTCGACCAAGAGCGTAATCTTATACAATTTTCTCCAAAAGCACTTTTTATAGCGTATTTTTGTGACATTAATCAACCGAACCATACGTTTACACTATGTTACTATTCATTCGTCCACAGCAGTCTTTAACCTGAATGTTGCTCTTTAAGGGGGCCCAAAATTTGAATCTTTCATGGGGCCCAACATTTCTGGCAGCGCCCCTGTGGGTTTCATTTTTTTCAATTATGTATTGAGTTTAGTTTAGTTTTCTTGAATATTTTATGCTAACGGGTTTCAGTGTGTATACCCAGGCCTGTGTCAACAATTGAGTGCAACACTTGAGTACGACCTTGGCACATACTGTATCTCATTGACAGAGATGGGCAGAGGCTACTGTCAGTCTTCCAGGCAGAGTATTTAGCATGAGTAGCCAGGGATGTTTATCTGTGCCGGTTGAGGTGAGCTGGACTGACCAACCTCAACCTTCTAAAACTCTCGACTTCAACAACTCTGCACTACAGGCATTCATGATTATGCTTTGTGTGGTCTCTCTGCAGTGTTGCGTGACTGTTATTCCAGATTTTGGGGCCTTAACTTTATTCAGTATAGCCACTTCATCTTTCTATTGGAGATAGATCCTGCAATGTTATAACACTTGTTAAAGAATATCACACTTACTTCAGGACACATATCTTAATGTAATCTTAATCTTAATTTAATGTAAAACAATGCATTGTCCTCAAGATTTTCTTCGGCATATTTAGAGTATACAATGGATGAAATGTGCAGAAATTACATTCCTGTGTTAGGAAAGAAATTGCAAATAAAGAAACTCGACCAGCACACCCAACCAAATTAAGTCAGGGGCATTAATATGCCCTGGAATCCTCCCCTAAATTTTACAGCACTCTCCACGGCCCCCTTATTATGTAATTTTGCCATTGCTTTTGCAAGCCCATTCAGTCATTGTTGGCTGTTTCTAGTTTAAATCGCATTCACACAACAGATTTGTAGTGTTCTTCCAGAATCTCACCTGCTGCCTACCTGCCTCCCTGCCTGCCAGCTCGCCGACCTGCCTGCCTGCCGTTGGTCTTGTTGATAGAGAAATTGTCTGGTGCAAATGGGCCCCAGTGTTTGACAAGATGCTTCACATCCTCAAATTGCACATTGATTTCAGGCTCGCTTTAGACTTTAACCCCTGCAATGAGGGATCGGCCTCCAAGCGGCAGTCAGTGGCGGCACATTAATTACTGCTGGTGGTGCGGATGTCAGTGGTGGTGGCTGGCTAGGTTGTCGTGTTGTGGACGTGCTCTCGGCGGAACAGAGCAGTGTAGACATGTTAAGTCCCGGCTGTTGAGTGAAGATATATGTGTCGTGCTGTTGATTCAGCCTTGTTTAGCCAGGGGAGTTCATGCCCTGCATTGCACATGATCGTCTGGCCGCTTGGAAGTGGAGAGCTGCTGCCAGCAGTTTGGCTTCCCACAGATTTGCAGACGTCGATCGATGTCTGCTTGTCTCTGCGTGAGGCTGGCTTATTTGTCAGGCTTTGTTGCTAGTGGTTACCTGTGGCTCCCGTAGCTGATGTTAATGATGGAGACATCACCGTCTCCTGTCTCCCGTTGTCATCTCTACTCTGGCAGATGGAGTCATTAGCCTCAATTAAGACAAAACTAAATCCCCATTGTTCTATTTGCACACAATTGTTTACAGTTGTGCTTCAGAGCTTTGGTGGGTGCATGTTTTACCTTATCCGTGACATTGTTAAAATGCATTTTTTTTTTTGCTCCGCTAAACAATTTCCTCAAACAGCATCAGCCTCCCACAAATTATCATCCTCAAAAGTTTTGATCTCAATCTAATAAATGCTTATTTATGTTTCAGAAATAAACCGTGATGTCAATAAAAATGTCAGTGCAAAGTCTATTTGTCATGGGCTTATAAGCAGCGCAGTCACAGCTATTAGTCATCTTGTCGACATGAAACTGTATCATGACTGTGTAAATCTTCAGCATAAATTAGCTTTTGGTTGAACTCCATTTCTAGCTAGCTGTCTGACAACTGTTAAGAGCAATGCAGCATTCACAAGCTTTGAAGATGAGCAGTGTACCCCACCCATTCAGAAAGATGGGGACAAACAAACAAGCAAGGCACAGATGAGATTTGAAGCGTCCTTGGGTGTTTTGAAAGGCGCTATATAAAACGAAAGTATTATTATTATTATTATTATAGATGCGCAAACACATTTAGCTACCATAATGACACTTTTGATGTCACAACTTAATAATTAATACTCACTGGGACATATTGTATTTGACAAGGATTTTTTTTTTCAAATAACACTTTAATGAAATACACACTGTTTTCATACCAAACAAGAGAGCATGAACATCAATACCCTCTCATTGGGGGCGTCATGATAAATCACGGTATTGTAACTGCAGTTTTCCTGCAGTTTGTGAAAAACCCCATGGACTGATTACATGTAGCCTACAGATGGAAAATGTGCTCTTCAGAGAAGGTGACTAAATGCCATTGGATTTATTCGTCTCCCAGTCTGACCTGAAATGTGCACTTGTGTGATTATCTTTGACATTTTACCCATTTATTTCAGGCTTAGAATAAATTCAGCCTCCTCCCATCTACTTCATCAAACACTATGTCTATGTATACACACAGCACATGTAAGGATAGCTACTTGCTTTGGTTAAATCACCCTACAAAACCAACCTCTAGTATGACTGAAAGGAATGGCTAACACAAATGACTCAAAGTGGATTGTGAAATGGAGATTTAACGAATGTGACAATTTCAGAGCTGGGGTACGTTTCTCCAATGTTAGCATTGAACTACATACAGATGTACTTTGTATTTATCTACTTACTTCAAGGCGAAATACGTGCATTTCTCGAAACCTTACTATTCCCACAGTAAGCCCAAAGTAGTGTGGCTACTTTCCTGAGTCCACACCGCTACTTACTTTCTTGGCATTGCAGTGCGTGACCAAAGAAGCAACAAGAGATAAGCATGATTGCTGAGTCATGATTCAGCTGTTTCCTTCTAAATTCAGTGCGTGAAGTAGAACGCAATAGTGTACAACCACCACCAGCACATTTGATTGGATGTCACGACACCGTGACTCCGCTGTTTCCTCCACAGCACACCTTGTAATTTCTTTGTGAAAAAACACGGCCGTGGCATTACAATCTGACACCGTCCGCACCAAGAATGCAGTATTATCTGCATGCCGATTGGATTTCATTTCATTCCGAGGTGTAATTTGTAAAATATTTAGACAATAAAGTTGTGGTTACTCCTGGAAAATCACCTGTTGAATTGTCATATCCCTAAAAAAAATTGTGCGGATTTCATTACATAGCCTAGTGGTATTCACGCTTGCATCCCAATTGGAAAATAGAAGCCACGCTGGTTCAAATCCACATGGTTGCAGTGCCACAATTTTGGAAATATCTGGCAGAAATAGATTATTTATTTTGTACATTATCAACACACACGTGCAGCCAAGGGAAAATGTGTTACACTGTACTGTAGAGTCCAAAACACGATTTGACGAGTTGTTGTCGACATGCTGCACACTGGATTCGAACCCGCGTGGCTCGCGTCTTCCCATTGATAGACAAGCGTAAATACCCCTAGGCTATGAAATTAAATTCGCGCAAAAAAAAAAAAGTACTTGTCACGTACACTGGTGCATTTCCGGGAGTAACCAATACTTTCTAATCTAAATATTTCACAAATTACACATCGAAATGAGACGAAATTCAATCGGTATACAGCTAAAAGTATATTATTAGTGTGGGATTCATCAGATTCCAAGGATATGACATTTTGTTTCACGAACAAATGACATGACGTGAATTTGTGTTCTGAACACTCTCGCAGCTGTATCATGACTTTGTGTGCATGTCGATTGATTTTCAGCGCTTTTGCACCACAGGATTGAAAGATATTGACACATTTGTGGTCAAATATGTACTGCAAGTTTAGCTAATGGGTGGAGTCACACTCTGAAGTAGACTAGCGCTGTGTGTTACTTGGGGTGGCTGAGGTGATGTCTGGACTCAATGGATCTACTCCAGCTGTACTTCAACTTCACTGTCCAGATACGGATAGGAGGCGCCTCACTTTCAAAGTCACCACTACTTCAGAGTGCACATTACTCCAAGCAGTAGTTACTTTGTGTGCTAACGTTCGAGACACAAGAGTTAGCAACTTTTATAGTATCTACTATACAACATTGCTAACCGACTAGCTACTTCGGCTTTGAGAGATGCACCCCTGAATTGATAAATATAATTGATTGTTAAGTCCACCGCACACCAGCTCTGACGGTGTGCAGAGCAATCTTCTGACAACCCTCGAGTCCATTGTTTTCAATACAACCACACACACTGTGGCTGAAGTTTGTGACTCATTTCAATCCATTGGGGAATTCACTTGCTACGCTTGTTTGCTACTGCCAGTGACCAGGGGCAACCAAAAGTGTTATATCCACAATTCCTCCACAATGTTGTCAGAATTGGTGTACATTGATCAGAAGAACACCAGTGACAATCTACCTTGCGGTGATTGTGTGTGTGTGTGTGTGTGTGTGTGTGTGTGTGTGTGTGTGTGTGTGTGTGTGTGTGTGTGTGTGTGTGTGTGTGTGTGTGTGTGTGTGTGTGTGTGTGTGTGTCTTTGTGCGCGCGTGCGTGTGTGCGTGTGTGTGTGTGAGAGAGAGAGAGAATCCTCCAATGAAGAGGGGTCATAATTGCTTCATATTGCAAAATTACTGTGCTGTACTTTAGAAGGAATTTCTTAGATCACCTACAAAGCTATTGCGTTTAGTATAGAGACTTAACCAATCCTTTTTTATTAAACTCCAGGCCTGTCAGGAAGAAGTAAACATAAAGTCTCGACTCATTAAACACCAGGATTAGGGTTAGCTAGGCGAGCTAACAGGAGCGATGAGGCTAATACGTAGCGAGCACCTAGGTAACGGTTAATGTGACTCAGCATGTCTAACGATTATGCGGGGCTGCACAGAAGGGGGCTGGGCAGACTGATTTTTAGAGGTAATTGGATTGCCTCTCTTCAGTCCCTGGAGGCAGGGGAAGCCCTGTTGAAATCCAGTCACGAACCCCTACTTTCCTGTCACATCCCGGGAGACAGTGCTCCATCACCCGAGCTTGAAAATGATCTTTCTCTCTGTCTCCCTTTGTCTCCTCCTCTGTCTGTCTCTTCTGTGTGTGTGTGTGTGTGTGTGTGTGTGTGTGTGTGTGAGTGTGAGTGTGAGTTTGTGTGTGTGCGTGCGTGTGTGTGTGTGTGTGTGTGTGTGTGTGTGTGTGAGTGTGAGTGTGTGTGTGTGTGCGTGTGCGTGTGCGTGTGCGTGTGTGTGTGTGTGTGTGTGTGTGTGTGTGTGTGTGTGTGTGTCGTTTTTGCCATCCCTGCTTGTTTTTTTCATGTGCCCTGAAGACTGACATTATACATGAAGCTTTGAAATTTGCCTTTTGTGAGGTGGTTTCCTTGATCAAGTCAACAGGGGGAGAAAGACAAAAAGAAAAAAAGAAACTTAATGGGAATAATGGGCGACATCATATGGTCCTCTCTCTCACTCTCTTTGTATGACTACAAAAGACATGTATGGTCATTATAACACGATTCGTGCAGCCATTGTGAATGTGCTCGGCAGTGCAGGCAGGTGGTCTGTGGGTTGCTGGAGTCCATCTCTTTCCCGGATTTCTGTTGTTCCTCAAAAGACTCGGATCAGTGGGGTTTCAGGGGGCTGGAGGAAGGGTGGGAGAGGGGGTGGTGGTTTAGTGTTGCCAATGAGTATTGGATGGATACCCAATCCAGCTCATATCACCCTGGCTGTCACCTCCATGGGTCTTTCAGGGGGTGGATGTGGTGTGTGGATGTGTGTTGCCGATAAGTGTAAGTATTGGATGGATACCCACCACTCCAACCCAACCCAATACAACGCATCCTCATCCTCCGCTCCTCTTCTCCACGGGGGTTGCCCGCCATGCTCATCTGTGCACAGACATGGCACCCGGTGGCTGAATCATTTATGAAGTAACATGCCAAAGACGGAGGCCATCATCAAAACGGGATTTATGGACGCGACGGTGAGCTCAATGCCAGTGGTGTCCGTCCGCCACCTCAATTTTTTGAAGCTTTATCACCATCCCCCACCCAGTGGCCACGTCCGTATCCCTTTTTTTCATTGGACTTGGCTTACCTTCTCTCAGTCGTGTGGACTGAATACATTGTGAAAGATTTGCCTGATTTGTATTTTGAAAGAAAAAAAGGGGATATCGGTGCCACTGAAGATGGCTGGTTCAGATGCGCAGGGTTGGATAGTCCGCCCATTCCCTTATGCCTTCTTAAACAGTCCTCCGTGGTGGTGAGCAAGGTTTGGGTGTTAATGAGAATCGAGGCATTCCCGATGCCTCCCTATCCTCCACACCACCCTCGTCTCAGCTCCCCGCTCCCTTAACACCTTGCCAATAGATCTGAATATGATTAACAAATGGAAAATTAGATTCAACAGGAGGAAGACACACGCTGGCTTACTTAGGATGCTGCCGGCATAGGACTGAGATAATGTGTATCACGATGGGGCCGAATGAGGCTCCCTGTCCACCCACCCACCATCCCTCCCTTCTTTGCACACACACACCCCCCTCCCACCACCACCATGCGCTGCAGCTAACGCTGGCTATGGGGAAGCATTTGTAGGCTGTCACACATGCTCAATTTGAAGAGCAATTAGCACATGATACAGAGGACTTCATTTTCCCCAGACAAAAAACAGCAGTCATCCATTTTTCTTTATTCATTGCCTGTCGTTGGTGGCAGACGTCTTCATTAGAAGGACATGGTTTTGGAACAAAACAAAACAGCTCATTTGGGCTGGGAAAAGCTGGATTATTGCTGTTGTTTTTGGACTTCTGCTCTAATCAACTTGATAATTACTGCTGCCAAGGAGGTTATGTTTGCATTGATGATTCTTTGTCAGCCTGTTGTTTCTGAGCAGAATAACACATATGTTAATAAGCACATTGCTCTGAATTTTTGCAGTATGTCAGTGCACTGACTGCCTGACTGGGATGTGTTTTTTGGTGATGAATTTTAATTGGGTTATCACCCAATTATAGTATTTGTTGCTCTCGACATTGTTAAAAAAAAAAGCACACACACATTACCTCACAGAGTACCATCTTGATTGGTTCAAAAGTTCTACGGTATCTGAGTGCCTTTATAGTTGTTTTATGTCTTGCACTTAGTTGGATAGCTGAAGCCAGAAATGCTTTATGGGACAACACTACTGTGGAGAAGATGACGTAACTAAGGAGTTTTGAGGAAGTGACGCGCACGCACGGATGTGCGCACACACGCACACACACACACTCTCTCTCTCTCTTTCTCTATCGCTCTCCCTCTCTCTCTCTCTCTCTCTCTCTGTCTAAGTGCACATAGTGAGACCCACTAGTAGACCCATTTGATTAGAGACCAGTATGAGTTTATTGATTGTGCCGGGGAGGGAGCATTGATGAAACTCCAGTAAGATTATTGATCAAAAGCGAGTGAAGGCATTGATGAAAGCCTGGTGGGCTTATTGAGCTGTGTTTGATAAATTGGTTGAATGGAGGAGGCAGTTGGTTGGCCACTGTTCCACAGTTCCACAGAGACCGATCTCAGTCACCAAACCAGGGATTGTGTCTCTTGTCTATTTGCTAATACAGATGTAGTAGGGCCGCACGATTATGGAAAAAATATCATAACCATGATTATTTGGATCAAAATTGAAATCGGGATAGTTACTATATTCAAAATTATTCAACAACAACAGAATTTTGTGCAGAATGTTATTAAAATCATGAAATGAAATATATAGACTATTATAAGTCACTATTATAAGGGATGAGCAAAATAAAACTGAACTGTAATAATTATGCAAAAGGCAAAAGTATGAATCTTAGTTTCTACAGATCTACAGGTCTACAGATTGTTGGCCAGAAACACCAGCCTGTCAACATATTCTGACTTCAAGGACGCCTGAAGACAGATCATTATATTGCCCTATGCGATCACAATTAAATTGTGATTTTAATTTTCTGAATTGTCACGGCCAAAATGGCAATTTTAGATTAATTTCGATTGATTGTGCATCCCTAAGATGTAATTACTTTCATATTGGCAGTAGACCTGTCCGTTACCTGTTGTAGCAGGTAGTTTTTAGCCTCTTTCCTTAGTCTTAGTCTCTATTTAGTCTCTAATGTCTTTCCCTAAGCCACTGCTTTTAGCATCTCTTATGCACCTAACATCCTTATGTACTTAATTTGCTTTATAACATCCTTTTTAAATTCTTTACTTTTTGCTTCATTCTTGTGTAGGACATTGTTGCCCGTGTTGCAACTGTACACTGCGCCTAGATGTCTTGCTTATTATCCAATATGCCTTGTTACCTTATTATTTAATGTTGCTTCTGTTACCTTGTGTTGGACATTGCTGTCAGTGTTGCAACTGTACACTGCACCTTGATGTCTTGTTTAATTTCTGCTACCTTTTAATGCATCATCCTGTTCTTTACTCTGTGTAGGACAATGCTATCAGTGTTGCAACTGTACACTGTCCCTTACCCTGTCCTTGTTAAAATTGCTCCTTGTAAGTCGCTTTGAACAAAGGCGTCTGCTAAATGCTAATGTAATGTAATGTAATGTAATGTTATGAAATGCACAACATTGTTTTTGCCTTTGGATCCAAAGTTGGAGAGGGGATTTTCACTTCAGAGAGATGCTTTGCAACGGCCCACTTGTTTTGTGAATGATAGTTGAAATTCCTTTATCGGTCCAATCACACTTGCTGGATATTTTTTTTCAATGTGATTAGCATTGCTTATTGTCAATTTTCCATATTCCAATCAGTGCAGAGATGAGTAATACAGCAACCTTCTCTCTGTCTGTGTGCCGTACCCTTTCTCAGAAGCATACCAAGGGCTTATAATTACTCTTTCTAACTGGACTTACTCTTCACTGGTCAAGGGGAAGACAGGGACAACAAGACAAGCACACCTCTCTCCACCCTTAGATGTACCAAAAGCAATTCTGTGCAGTGAAGTGAATCAACCCCTTGATATTTTTTCTCTCCCCCCGGTCTTAATGACCATGTTGGTGCCCTGTCCGTGATGACATTCTCTACTTTCTTTCTTTGTTCTCTAAGCACATTATCGGGAAATAGATGAAAAGGGCAGGCCGTTAACATGCACCCTGAACCACCATAGCAACCACTCTGAGCGATGCATCTGGGGGTGAGCGCAACGCTAGTCCTAAAATAGTGTCCTAATGAAATGTCACTCCGGTGAATGAGTGTATCCTGTGTCCTATTGCATCTCTGGAGCCTTTGTTGCCAGTCACTAGCACATGATGATGAACTATAATCAGAGTTATTTCTATTGGCATGTAGACTGCATAACAGTAAATGGAATGCAAAACAAAGCCAAAAATGTCATCACTAGCAGGATGGAAAGTGCCGGTAATCAGATTAGTCAAAAGCAAAACATGTCATTGGAACATGCAAAATAGAAACAAGGAAATAAACAAATAAAACAAACAAAAGAAGCATGGGCAAAAAGAAGAGAAAATAAAACAAAATGTTAAGAAATCGAGAATGTTACTGAAATTAAGCTTCCTGTATATTACAGTATGTGTTGATTTTCAACGATCACTGAAAGAACGAAAATGTAAACAATTGAGTGAAAGCAAAGAAAAAAAAATACAGTATAGCCTATATGCCTATAAGACAAAAACAGAACAAAATACACAAACAAACGAAGCCAGTCTAGATCTAGAAATAGAAACGTGCCCATGTTTGTCTTTCACCAAAGCCACTTCGGAAGTAGCTGTGGGAGCTTCTGGGAGAGGAGAGCTGAGGGGCCTACAACAAACTGATGGCTTCAGCTGTGTGCAGTGGGGGGAGAGGAAACAGCAAAGGGAACAAGGGAGTGAGTGAATGAACGAGTAAGCAAAGGGATTTAGGGAATGTTGTAGGGAAGGAAGGAGGGATGGAGGGAGAGAGTGAGGGAGGGAGAGATGGAGCGCTGGAGTGAGAGTCATATTTCAGGCAGGGTCTCCACCGGCGCGTCTCCAAGGACCTCTCCTCTGCTCTGTGACAGCCACGGAGAGAAGAGGAGAGCACTAATGAAGCTCGCCTCCTAATGAGGATTGCCTGGCAACGGTGACCATGGCAACGTTGCACTGTTACCAACTCGTGCTCTTTTTGCATTCTCGTACTCACACATTTTCGTTCATGTGTGAACACAAAAGTCGGCTCCTTTATTTTTATCCGAAAGAGGTGGGGGAAAAAAAGCCTGTCATATTGCACGATAAACAGCCTTCTTGTACGTTTTTTTTTCTTTTTCTCAAGCTCACAGGGTTATTGTATAGGGATCTGATTGTGGATTTTACACTCCACTTATCGTCTAGGTCGTATAATTAAAATCAGCCAGGCGGGAAAGATTGGAAAAGCTAATCATTTTGGGGGAAAAGTGAATTCTCATTTTAATTATTGAGATGGACTCATAAGACCCCAGTGCCTGCGGTTTTAACTCCAGACCAAGTTCATCTAGACTCTC
>NC_085860.1:35346518-35359018 GCF_034702125.1 Engraulis encrasicolus
GCTGTCACACCTTATCTATGCTGAGGAAGCAGTGATCTTTTTATTTTATTATATTTTATATTTTATATTTTCTGTCATGCAAAAGGCTGATTCTGGTCTTCCTGTCTTCTGATGGCTCATTAGCGTGGTGTGAATCTCTCTCTCTCGCTCTTTCTGTCTTTCTGTGTGTGTGTGTGTGTGTGTGTGTGTGTGTGTGTGTGTGTGTGTCTGTCTGTTTTTCGATAACACTATGGATGGATGTTCCTGTGTGTGTGTGTGTGTGTGTGTGTGTGTGTGTGTGTGTGTGTGTGTGTGTGTGTGTGTGTGTGTGTGTGTGTGTGTGTGTGTGTGTGTGTGTGTGTGTGTGTGTGTGTGTGTGTGTGTGTGTGTGTGTGTGTGTGTGTGTGTGTGTGTATGGTTGTGTGGGTGGGTGTCTGTCTGTCTGTCTGTCAGTCAGTCTGTCTGTCTGTGTCTGTGGCTGTTTTTTGTGTCTGAGTCTGTCTGTGGATAGATGGGTGTGTGTGTGTGTGCGTGTGCGTGTGCGTGTGCGTGTGCGTGTGCGCATACGCATGCGTGTGCGTGTATGTGTATGTGTATGTGTATGTGTATGTGTATGTGTATGTGTATGTGTATGTGTATGTGTATGTGTATGTGTATGTGTATGTGTATGTGTATGTGTATGTGTATTAGTGTGTGTGCATGTGTGCAAGAGTGTGTGTGGGTGTTTGGGGAGTTTGGGAGCTTGGGGTTCAGTGATGGTGTGGTGTGGCGGCCCTGGGGGAGGTGATGGGTAGGGTGTAGGAGGGATTGTGTGAGTGACATAGCCAGGGCCGCATTAATGCACTTGCTAGATATGGCTGCAGCCTAGGGTCCCCCCATCTACCAGGGTTCTCCTGATTGGCCAAAAGTTTTAAAAAAATCAGAATTGTGACACGATGCAATATTGAAAAATGTATCTGTTGTGTTCAGTTGGTAGACATATTATTCCTAATTTGTTATGATGACACTGTCTATATGCATTATTTGCAAAATTTACCTTTCGGGGGAGAGGAGGGGGGTGCACAGTAACCTGCAGCCTACGGGCCCCAGGCCATCTTAAGCCGGCCCTGGGCATAGCCATCTCCCCGTGTTCCAGCTCGGCTACAAAATTGACAGGACGTGATGGAACAAGCGTGGGCAGGAAATGACAACCAATGCAAGACCGTCTCCCACATCATGTTCAATTTATGCACCATTGTAGAGGCACCTTTCTGCATCGGATTCATATTTTCTGTGGTCCCCTGAAAGGCTGATTCATCTCTTAACATTTATATATGATTTCCGGTTGTCCTAATGAAATAGTTTCTGCCGTTCTGCCGTGCTGCTCTGCTGTTTTGCTCTGTTCTGCATCACTGTGTGCTCTTTCTATATCATTTCTATATATGATGTGAACTTTCTCTCTCTCTCTCTTTCTCTCTCTCTCTCTCTCTCTCTCTCTCTCTCTCTCTCTCTCTCTCTCTCTCTCTCTCTCTCTCTCCCTCTCACCCCCCCCCACACACACACTCCCACACACACACACACACACACACACACACACACACACACACACACACACACACACACACACACACACACACACACACACATTCACACACGTGCACACACACACACACACTGGGGAAAACGCACAGGGCTCACACAAATGGCACTCACACACAAAGCTCCTGTTTTCCATAAAAATGAATTGTCTTTGCGAGCAACATCAGACTTTTGATGTGGGATCTTTTGTGAGGAGTGTGAGATCCCCCTTCCACATGTGCATGCGTGAAAGGCATCGTAAATCTCCGCCCCATCCTCTCGACATACTTTGCGCTGGAGCATCATTAATGTTGACACCAGAGAAAAACAAACAAAAAATATCCAGCTTGGCTCAGGGAGATGGAGACGGGATAGCTTTGCGTTTAATACTCCCCAAGTGTCGACATGGGAAAAAAGTCATACATTTTCATGATACTCTCATCTGTGCCTGATGAAATTGCATTTGTTACATTTTTTTTCGGGAGATTTACAATAACGATTTCACAATGCAGATACAATCCTTGAATAAACACTGCAAGAACACGGGGTGCATGAGTTGTTGGATGTTGGTGCTGAGAAAAGGTGACTCAGACGGGAGGGATTTGATGATGGCGGCAGTGCCCGCTGCTACCATAAAATCTCGGCCTAATGGATTGGTGACTCTCCCACTCAGTGCGAGATAATCAATAACGCAATAACAATTTGCCATCCTCTCTTTCTCTCTGTCCCTCTCTCTCTCTCTCTCTCTCTCCTCCCCCCTCCCCTCTCTCTTTCTTGTTTTCTTCTGTCGTTCTCTCCCTGTCTGCCTCCCCACCCAACCCCTCTCACTCTACATGTCTTTCATCCACTTTCCTTCTCTTCAGAATCTTGCTGAAAGGGCGGAGGAAATTCAAGAGGCACATAAGTGGAAAGACGAATTCCCGGTGAGTTTTGTCCCGGTCCTGGAAGATGCATAAAGTCACACCAAGCAATAACCAGCATTATAAACCCACCACAATCACCATAATCACCTCACCGTGTCATCCCTATGTTCCCCGGGTCCTATATTCCCCGGGTCCTATGATCCCCGCAACTGGGGAACTTGGGGCCCTTTCTTCAAAAAAGGGTTCTATGTTCCCCGCTGCTGCTAAGTAGATTGCTGCCGCATGACAAAGCGCAGGTTATTGTTGCACCTGTGTCAGGTTAGGTTTAGGTATGGTTTTGGGAAGGGTTAGATACACTGCAGGGAACATAGAACCCTTTTTTTTTAGAAAAAGGGCCCTAAGTTCCCCGGTCCCATACAAAGACCGGGGAACATAGGACCCGGGGAACATAGGTACGCTCCCCTCTCCACAGGGGTAAACCCCCCTGGAGTACAGTCTCTTGTTGTTGTCCACTCTAATGTAATTGCTCTTGGCGAAGCCTCCTCCTGAGGCGTCATTAATCTGATTGCAAATGTGCTAATACTGTACACAAGACCCCTGGGTCTGTTTCTAAACACTGTCATCGCTAACCAAGTTAGCAACTTACTTGGTTGGAATGCCCTTTCCCATAGGCAACTTACTATGTAACTGTTTAGCACTTAGACACTTTGGAGAAACATGGTCCAGACGCCTTCCTTAAATGCTTTCATTCTGACGGCATTCACAGGACTGTACAATGTGTGTGCTTGCATACTTCCTTTTTTTACCATTATCCAAGGTCAGCCTAGCTGAAACTATCACACTCTACCTCGCTCTCTTTCCCTCCGGTCTGAGAAATAAGTGGCTAGATGAGATGAAAAATGAATGGCCTCTGCAGCAGCAGTAGCAGCAGTAGCAGCAGTAGCAGCAGTAGCAGCAGTAGCAGCAGTAGCAGCACTGGTGGTAGTGGCGGGTTGGAGAGGAAGTGGAGTGAAGTGGATCTGGCTTTGAGCACATGTTCAGTAATGGGCAGAGGAACACGGCCGTTGGAGGAGGAGGAGGAGGAGGAGGAGGCAGAGGAGGATGATGGGAGGATGAAGACTGAATAGTACAATACTGGTTGACACTAATGAGGACTCACAGCAGCGCTCGTAGCCTCGCCTCATCTCCTAGGGCAAGACATTAGAACTGGCTAGCCTACTGCTGGGGTTAGAGCCTGTCTGTGTCTGTGTCTGTGTGTTTATGTGTGTGTGTGTGTGTGTGTGTGTGTGTGTGTGTGTGTGTGTGTGTGTGTGTGTGTGTGTGTGTGTGTGTGTGTGTGTGTGTGTGTGTGTGTGTGTGTGTGTGTGTGTGTGTGTGTGTGTGTGTGTGTGCAGGCGCGTGAGTGTGCGCATGAGTGCATGTGCGTTTGCCTGGTTGTGTGTGTGTGTGTGTGCGTGTGTGTGTACATGCCTAGATGTGTGTGTGCTACCTGCGTTCGCTCGTGCCCGCATGCATTCGTGTGTTCGTGTATTCGTGAGTTCGTGCGTGTGTTTGGGCCATATATATTTATGAGCAATTGTGAGTGACACGAAGACAGACAGGCAGAATTGGGTGAGGAAGACTGATACAAGAGGTCAGGACTTCTGATTTCATGATGCTCTGAGGCAGAGATGTGATGTGGGCTCACTGATGAAAAGGACACAGACAATGCTTCATACTCTCTCTCTCTCTCTCTCTCTCTCTCTCTCTCTCTCTCTCTCTCTCTCTCTCTCTCTCTCTCTCTCTCTCTCTGTGTCTTTCTCTCTATCTATATATCTCCTGTATCTACCTATCTCTCTCTCTCTCTCTTTCTCTCTGCCACACACTCTCTCTCTCTCTCTCTCTCTCTCTCTCTCTCTCTCTCTCTCTCACACACACACACACACACACACACACACACACACACACACACACACACACACACACACACACACACACACACACACACACACACACACGCGCGCGCGCGTGCACACACACACACACACACACACACAATTTGCATATATGCGTACCGGCCACTTTTTAACACATACACTCATAAAAGACATTGATTTTGCTCTGAGCGAATGCCCTGAAGACATCTCTGCTTGTTTAACAAGTGACCTCCTCACCTTTTCTCCCCCCCATCTCTCTTTTCATTTCACTCTCATTCTTTCCCTCTCTGTGTATCTCTCTATCACACACAAAGACACACACACAGACGTATGCATGCACGCACGCACACATGCGCGCGCACGCACGCACGCACACACGCACACACGCACACACACACATACACACACACGCATGCACGCACGCACACACGCGCGCACACACACACACACACACACACACACACACACACATTTCTTTCATGTCCTTCTAATACCCACCTCTACCCAGTCTTGATTTTGTGTTTTGCATTTTCATCACTTTCTCCTTCATCTTCTCTCTCTTTCTCTCTCTCTCTCTCTCTCTCTCTCTCTCTCTCTCTCTCCCTCCCTCTCACACACACACATACACACACACACACACACACACACACATACACACACACACACACACACACACACACACACACACACACACACACACACACACACACACACACACACACACACACACACACACACACACACACACCCTCACAAAGGCCAGTCCCTTTGATCTGCTCATGCTCATTAGCTTAACTGCAGCAATCCGTAAAATATGCTCGACACCCTGTACACCACACAGTTTTGGTAGTTACTCATAAGCTCCCCCACTCCACGGCAGCACTGTTGTCAGGACTGGACTGGGTACCAGAAACCATTCCGGGCATTTTTGGCATAGACCTCCCCCTCTCACACAGCCCCCTATTTTTTCGACGATATTATGGTTGACTCAGTCCACCGTTTAAATTAAAGGAACAGTCCACCGTGTTTCAATAACAAAGTGTGTTCCTCTCTGACCTCAGATGAGCTCCTCCAGACCAGCCACGTCTTCGGACGCGCTCCCAGTCAGCAATGCACGCGGCCCAAACTTATTAGCATTAGCTTGGCTCAGCTTTGCCGACGGACAGCATTCGGTGCCTTAAGTTAGAAGTGACCAAATTGTTCCACATGTTCCCTATTTAAACATCCATGCACGATTAGTAAACAGATCCAAAAGTTGTTGCACAAAATGAAACGTGATTACCTACATAAAGAAATGGCACTGTAATGAAAGGCGTAGTAATACATTCAGACCAATGGGCCGCTCCATCTAAATTGAGGCTTAGTTTCAAAGGGAAAAAAACAGTAAACAAACAAGCAAAAAACCCAATAGAAACGGCCCATGGGGACTGTCGACCCACCGAGGAAATGCCCTGTATGCCAGGTTGCCACTCCAGACCTGGCTGTTGCTGTTGAATTGGTCTGGGTAGTTCAAAGACAATGTCAAGCTAAAAAAAAAAACCATGCACATCTGCCTAATAGCATTAGGTGTTGGACGAAGTAAACCCCAGCAACAAAAGTAAAGTCCACAACACCAAGCTCCTGTTTCTTTTCCTTTAAGTATGACGTTTCTGGGAGCATGTGTCAGCCCATCTAACTCTAGTAAGATCTACAACTTTTTAGTACTTCCTGGGTTTGACTGAAGGTGGGACTGGCCCCACAAAATGGCACAGGCAGTTCTGCACGGCCGGCTTTACATTGTTGGCCAGTCTCGAAGATAATACAAACAACCCAACAGCATCAGCCCTTATGGACTGTCGGCCCACTGGGACATGCCCTGTATGGGAGATTACCAGTCCAGACCTGGCCTGGTTTCTGGCAGTAAATTTAGTCCCATCATCAGATTCTGTGCAGTTATGACTGTCCATAATTGGAAACCAGCTGTTCTTTATCCATTTAGCAATAAATTCGCATAGTGGATAATTAATGCACTTCAGATGTTTTATGGATCAGTGAACCCCTCGTGTTGCTGGCCTTTAACATGCGTTATACAGCTGATTGGGCATTATGTGGCAAAATGAGGCTGCTTATCTGTAAACACACAATTTGGCTTGGCAGTGTGTTTCGTTAGTCCAGTATAGTCTGTGTGTGTGTGTGTGTGTGTGTGTGTGTGTGTGTGTGTGTGTGTGTGTGTGTGTGTGTGTATGTGTGTGTGTGTGTGTGTGTGTGTGTGTGTGTGTGTGTGTGTGTGTGTGTGTGTGTGTGTGTGTGTGTGTGTGTGTGCGTGTGTGTGTGTGTGTGTGCGTGTGTGTGTGTGCGTGTGTGTGTGTGTGTACTGTTTGCCTGTGTGTGTGTGTGTGTGTGTGTGTGTGTGTGTGTGTGTGTGTGTGTGTGTGTGTGTGTGTGTGTGTGTGTACTGTTTGCCTGTGTGTGTGTGTTTGTGTGTGTGTGTGTGTGTGTGTGTGTGTGTGTGTGTGTGTGTGTGTGTGTGTGTGTGTGTGTGTGTGTGTGTGTGTGTGTGTGTGCTTGCCTGCATGCACCTGTGTGTGTGTGTTAGAGAGAGAGAGAGAGAGAGAGAGAGAGAGAGAGAGAGACAGACAGACAGACAGACAGACAGACAGACAGACAGACAGACAGACAGACAGAGACAGAGGAAGACAGACATAGGGACAGAGGGAGAGTAAGAGGAAGCGAGTGAGAGAGGAAGAGGAAGCTTCTTCTTTTTTGTCTCCTTTTTTGAAGATAATTGGTCTGAGATTAATTCCCCCTATGATCTCATTAAAAGCTGACCTGAAGTGCATAACAGCAGGACACATTGCCTGTGGTGCAGAAAAGTGCATGTAAGCTCTCTCTCTCTCTCTCTCTCTCTCTCTCTCTCTCTCTCTCTCTCTCTCTCTCTCACACACACACACACACACACACACACACACACACACACACACACACACACACACACACACACACACCTTGCTCCCACTATCTGTCTTTTCAGTTCACTTGTGCCTCACATGAGGCAAAAAAAATTCCTAACCCTAAAAGCTGAAGCTTTCAATCTAAGCCCTATTTTCATTTCTTCTCCTGTAAGGAATCTAATGGAGAAGACTATTGTATCCCCACTTCCACACATCATTTACAACATAAAAACGTCCAAACACCTGTGTAAATAATATCCAATCTCCTGTTGTATGCTAATGCATCCCCAACTAATTATTTATTTACATGAGTACTATTGTAATGGTTGCCTACTGCTGGTTAAATGTTGTGTCTGTTTTTTGTCTTTTTGCCTGCAGAAAGATGACGTAGATTACTACAATGCCAAGGCCATTGTAAGTATCCTCCCTTCCATGTCAACGTTTACAGCTCATATTTACCCATTTGTTAACTTCTTAGGTTACCCACCTGTCATTCATACTTATGATTGTGTTTGTGTGTGTTCTTTTGCTGGTGTGGTAGTATTTCCTATAGGCTACATTACTTAGAAAATACGAGAAAAGCTATTTGCATGAAGAAACAGTTCTGGTATTGCAATGCAATAGAAGTGTACACCAGTATTTCAGCCATTACTTTTTGTGTGATTTATTTTAAATTGCTCAGGTAGTGTGTAGCCAAGCTGCATTTGAACCTGCATCATTACTTTAAACTACTTCACAGGGCACTCTACTCCAACTCTTCTGCACTCATTTGCACTGTCTAGTCCTTTGAATCAGCTCTTACTTACAAGAGCCACAAAATAATCGTTATGTGATCCGAAACATCCAGTGCCTTGTTACAGTACATTTATTTTAAAAAGTAAAAAAATGCACAACTGTTATCATAAATCATTCTGGTGTCAATCCAATGTTTGTTTTGCTACAGTCTCTGTTATGAATTAGCATGTTAAATTCTAATCTTTGAGTACCATCTCTCGTCATTTTGAAACCTCTTTGTAGAACCTCTAACAAATTCGACCAATGTTCATTACAAACTCATACATTGGAGTTGATGTTTGCTGCGTGAGCACATTGAAAACCGAAACAAATGAAGACAAAATATAAACTAGCCTACAGTAAATTCCTCTCTAGCATACTAATTAAATAGTCTTTCAAGCCCGCTGTGGGGAACATCTAGTGCGTAATAATTCACTCTCTGTTTCAACCAGCTGTACTGTTGAAGTGTACTGTGTGGAGGCTTGCCATGATCTCTCCAGTCTGCATGAGATGCTCCATAATAAAGCATGCGGTCTGTTTGTATATTCATAGAGATATAGACCTAGCCTCTCCCTTCAGTTCCACCATTAGAGTGGAATGAGCTTCTGAAACAAGTTATAAATAGAATCCAAGTGTCTCTAGCGAGCGCTGTCATGCAGTGTGCTTGTATCATGGATGTATAGTTGCTCTGGAGACGGGGGGGATACAGCAATGCCATTTACATTAAGATTCAGTCTTGCCATACTAATCAGCAGTGTGTTTTTGAGACATGAGAGAGGGAGGGAGAGATAGAGAAAGAGAGAGAGAGAGAGAGAGAGAGAGAGACCTTTAAAAGCCTTTTATTAACACCATTCAGCCATCATGCATTAGCACAGTACAGCCACTGCCCAAAAGCAGACCAACACCCCCCCCCTATATGTTCACAATCAGCTCTCCGTCCCCCCCAACCTCACACAACACACCCCCCACACACCAAACGTTTGAAAATTTCTCCAAATCATTGACCAAGTGATAATACATGTATTCCACCTTGATGCGACTTTTAGCCATTCCCAAGAAACCCTCTAAGGGGTCTACATACACCAGGTTCAGCATTTTCTGCTTGCGGGTCAGCCAAATGGCCAACTTTGCCATGCCTAATAGAAAATTTACCAGACAGACCTCCTTCTTGACATTTGCGTTGTATTTAGGCCCACTAATGAAAAGAGACTCCGAGAAGCCCTCCCCAAACCCTCCCAACGCTCCCCTGAGCCACTGAAAAAGACCTCCTAGCCTCTCACAATGTAAAAACAAATGGGTTATAGACTCCTCCTCCCCGCAGAATGGACAACCCCTCCCTGTTGCTGGATTAAGGTGTGCCACGTGTCTGTTTGTTGCTATTGCCCCATGAGCAAGCCTCCACTGTAGATCAGCTGTACGCTTCTCAACGGGAGGCTTGTACAGGGACCGCCAACAACAGAACAGAGAGGGAGAGACAGAGAGAGAGAGAGAGAGAGAGAGAGAGAGAGCGAGAGAGAGAGAGAGAGAGAGACAGAGAGAGAGAGAGAGAGAGAGAGGGATGGATGGATGGATGGATGGATGGATGGATGGATGGATGGATGGATGGATGGATGGATGGATGAAGGGTAAGGAAGAAAGAGAAGGAGAGGGAACAGGAGTCTGTATGTGTGCTACAGTTATTAACACATCTTCTGTCTGAAGATTGATGAGTGCCGGTTTCTCTGGTGGACTGTGAGCCTATCAGAGGAGGGAAGGTGGAATACAGATCCATCTGGTGCTCCTCATCGCACATACATCCTCCCCCACATACACACACCCACACAAACGCACACACACGTGCACACACACACACACACACACACACACACACACACACGCACACACACACAGACATACACACACACACACACACACACGCACACACATGCACATCTACGTGCACACACAAACACACACGCACACACACACACAGACATACACACACACACACACACTGGTGTACATACACGCGCGCGCGCGCGCGCGCACACACACACACACGCGCGCGCACACACACACACACACACACGCACACTTGCACTTGCACATGGCACATCCACACCGTCTCACACACTTTCACAGATGCTGTGAGCGCAGCAGTGCCTCATGTATCACACCTGCCAATTATGCAACACATCAGAGAACGGACGAGAGACACCGAGGGAGAGAACGAAACACAAAGAGAGGGAAAGAGGGAGAGGAATATGCATATATACAGTAATATATACCACATGCGTGTCTGTGGATGACCAATTAACCAATAAAAATTGTATCTGAGAAGGGAAAAGTGATTGATATGGCGTCAGAAAGAATAACACTGTCAGATGAAGCAAGTGAAATCAACATTTTCCTCGCTATTTTAGGAAATAATTAGACTCAGTCGGTGACATTTCCAAGCGCTCTGTTTTTCCCCCCCCTAAGTACTATCCAGTGTAGAGCAGACTGTATTTTTTAGATGACCTTTTTGCGTATTTAGACTCACTTGCTTAGAGCAGTGGCTACAGTATGTTGCATAGCAACGCTAGTCTGGTGATGTAGTAATTTATTTTGTGTAGTGGTGAGCTTAGCCCACGCTACACTTGGCATTTGCTTCCAGTCATTACCTCCTAATAGGTGTACAGCCTCGTTTAATTTTAAAACAGGCCGTAACCACCGAGGATTCGTGGTACTTCGAACTGCCAGTGATGTTTAAATCAGCTGAATTAGTCTGCTTTGTTTCTGGGCATGTATGGTCCAGTATTTGCTAGTAAAAAAATAATAATAAAGAAAAAAACAAAACAAAACAAAAACCCCACTGTGTGTCTTGACATGGTAATGGATTATGACAGCTTCATAATGCAGAAGGAATATAATCATGGATATCTATACAGAGTTATGAATAGTTTATGGATCCATTAAAAGCACTATGCCGTTTGAAAAGGGTTGGTGTCAGGTGATGTCCTCAACAAAAAGGCCAAAGCCAAATGTGTCATACCCCTAATATCACTTAGTGGAAAGTTCTGGATTTTGTACGAGTGTGTTGTAGACGACAAATATGTTTTAAGAAATAAGATTTAGTGTGAGCTCAAAGACAACTTTAAAGTCAAATTTGGACCTTCTTGACCGGAAATAATCTTTTTTATGGCCCGACTTGGCGGTATCCACTCAGACTGATGTACCATCAATTTAATCCTTTTATGTTTAGAATTCATCAAGGACTTCAGCAAAGAGTATAAACAAACAGCAACAAACACCTGCGTGTGCACACACACACACACATGCGCGCGCGCGCGCACGCACGCACGCACAACACACACACACACGCACGCGCGCACTCACGCACGCACGCACGCACACACGCACAACACACACACACACACAGACACACACACACACACACACACACACACACACACACACACACACACACACACACACACACACACACACACACACACACACACACACACAAACGCGCGCATGCGCGCCCCACCAGACACACCCATTTCTTCCAGCCAGCCCTGCCCTCCTCTAATGTAATTTCCTCATGACCCTCCTTGAGTCTGGACAAGAGCACAGAGACATAATGACAGAATGTCTGCTTGGACTCCAGTCACTTTGTCCTTAACACGACAGGCAGTCTAATTTGATCTCGTCTTTACAGCACTGGGCAAGGGCGGAGAGCTTTGCCAATTGAAGAGGGTGGCGTTATTCCAGGATAACAGTTCCTCGTACTTCAGTCATTTTCGTAGAGAGGGTGCACCTGTACTTCTTTGGTTGTCTCAGGCGTTATGTTGTGTTACCAATCAGTGAAAAGTGGCATTGATTTTTGTTTACCCCTTGGTGAAACAATAAATGGACAATACTTGTATTGAAACACTTCCAATGTGCGGCCTGAGTCAACCATGTTGATGGAAGTACAGCTTCACCCTTTGTACAAAATCAAATGAAGTAGAGCAATGATTTCCAAACAATATGTCGGGGCCCACGGATGGCACACGAACGTATTACGAGTGGACCCTGAAATAATTTTCTAAAAATAGAAATAATATTTGTGTATGGAAATACTACAATGTTTTTTTCTGTCCAGAACCAGAATTGTCCAGAATGTATTGTTATACAATATTGATGTATTGTCTTTCAAGGTAGTTTGATAGCCTGAACATTGCAACCCCTTAGTGGATTTTATTTGGCTATTTATTCGAGTTGCTTTGTTAATTGGGTCAAACCTAGGCCTTCTACATTTGTGAGATTTGTGAGCCCCAACGTTGAAAAAGGTTGGGAACCCCTAGTTTTCTTGGCAAGGGTAGCCCGACATGTTTAGGCTAAGTAGGCTAATTATCCAACTGCTGGAACTGTTGATAACCTAAAAGCCTATTTTGACTAAAGACTAAATGGCTTAACCAACCAAGTAACCCCACCAACCAATCTACAATAAATTAAGAGTCCGGTGCTGCTATTCT
>NC_085860.1:35374018-35379018 GCF_034702125.1 Engraulis encrasicolus
TTATTCTTTTTTTTTTAAAATTATTTTCGTAGGTATATACAGGGAGCTGCTTCACCTAAGGACATGCTGATACTGGTTGATGCGTGAGTTAATTTCCATATTATTTTTTTCTAACTTTTGTTGTGCGTGTGTGTGTGTGTAACACAAAGGCAAGGATATATGTCATTTTAGCATTTAATATGGCCTTGCGTGCTTGTTTATATTGTTTGCTTACTGAATTTGAATTGGCTTTGAGCAGAAAAACAGGCGTGTGTGTATGTGCGCGTGCATGTGTGTGTGTGTGTGTGTGTGTGTGTGTGTGTGTGTGTGTGTGTGTGTGTGTGTGTGTGTGTGTGTGTGTGTGTGTGTGTGTGTGTGTGTGTGTGTGTGTGTGCGCGTGTGCGCGTGTGTGCGTGTGCGTGTGCGTGTGTGTGTGTGTGTGTGTGTGTGTGTGTGTGTGTGTGTGTGTGTGTGTGTGTGTGTGTGTGTTTGCACCTTCACATTATGTAAATGCATGTGATGCTGAGCTGGCCTGGAAGGTTCTAGAGGAGCTTACTCCTGTACTACTTAGATAGGATTCCACAGGCCCAATGATATGATTCTGACAGCTTGCTTTTATGTAGTCCATTTGAAAAATAAGACTGATTGATTAAACTAAAAATAAAATGAAACCTTGCTGTGACAGCAAATAGAGAGTGGGCTACGTATGGCTTGAGGAAGGATATTACACTTCCAGAAACATACAGAACACAAGTATCGTATACACAGTTTTTAATTATTTATTTTTTTACCAATGTTAATTTCAAGACAAAAGATGGGTTTTTTGGGCGTGTGCACATGTGTGTGTATGTGTGTGCGTGTGCGTGTGTGTGTGTGTGTGTCCGCGCGCGCGTGCATTTACGTCTCTCTGAACATTTGTTGGCTGTGTCTGCACAGCTGTAGCCTGAGAATCCTCTTTTGAGTGTCACTTAATAAAGGTATCCACATCAGAGAATCAAAGTAAATATACAGGCAAGCTGCAGAGTAGCCGCAGGAAGCACTCGCTTATTAGCTGGGCTGATACTGGGCTCAGACATAAACACTGAAGTGCCTGCTGGGTGAAGATCATACACGTGTGTGTGTGTGTGTGTGTGTGTGTGTGTGTGTGTGTGTGTGTGTGTGTGTGTGTGTGTGTGTGTGTGTGTGTGTGTGTGTGTGTGTGTGTGTGTGTGTGTGTGTGTGTGTGTGTGTGTGTGTGCGCGCATGCACGGATTGCACGCATGTGTGTAGGAGAGAGAGAGAGAGAGAGAGAGAGAGAGAGAGAGAGAGAGAGAGAGAGAGAGAGAGAGAGAGAGAGAGAGAGAGAGAGAGATAGAACGAAAGCCAGAGACAGAGACAGAGACAGAGAGAGGAGTATTTGAATATGTGTGGCTATGAATTGTGTGTATTTTCGTGCTGTACATATGAGTGAGGTTATTTTCTTTGCCACTTGTTTCAGGAGTGGAAGTGTTTCTGGTTTGACTCTGAAGCTGATCCGCACCTCCGTCAGCGAGATGCTGGAGACCTTGTCTGATGACGACTATGTCAACGTGGTCTTTGTAAGTCTCTAACACACACATGCTCATGCACACCAATACCCACATGCCACACACACACACACACACACACACACACACACACACACACACACACACACACACACACACACACACACACACACACACACACACACACACACACACACACACACACACACACACACACACACACACACACACACACCACACACTGTAATATAAAGTGAAGCAGGCATCGACATTGTGCTTATAAAGAGTTTTTATTTTTTTCCCAAAATACACCACGGTAGAAACGCTACTACAGCTAGTGATTACTTTTTGCTTTCCTCTGCTTGCCCGAATGCAGTGCTGGCATTATTGGAAGTCGGGTAAACAGAAATAAAAACGAAATGTGGTTGTAGTAGTGGTGTGGACTGCAGGAAAGTGGGCAGAGAGGGACATAGAATGAGGGAAAAAATGGTGTTGACTTTGCAACAAAAATGAAGCAGTCTTTCCAGCCATGGGGGCTGAGAAAGGAACACTGCTCCTTGGGAGTAACACTTGAATGAATCTTGTATGAATATTGTTTTCACAAGACTCAGTAAACACAATGATAAAAACACGTTAAATATTAATTAAGATTCATTCATACTGTTCACTGTGCTCCTATAGGAGTACGATAGTCACTGCTATCCCATGAGAATGCCAACTTCAAATAAAAACTGCAGTCAAGGATGTACAGTACTGAATAAAAACACATCAGAACTAGAATGGGCACTCGGTAGAGCGCAAACCTTCGCCTACGCCACTTATTTTTTTCTGGCCATCTTCAGAGTGTGGGGCATAACATTCTACAAATTTTGGTGTTAGTTTCATTGAAATCAGACCGGAATATCGTAATATTACATTTTTGGCCCAGTCTTGACCTCTTATTCAATTCAGCATGCACACGTTGTTCTGGCATATAGTCAGTGTTGGGTGTAACGCGTTACAAAGTAACGCGTTACAGTAGTGTAACTACTTTTTTCGTAAAATAGTAGTGTAACGCGTTACTACTGGGAAATTAGGTAACGTAACGCCGTTCTTTGTTAAATATGGCAAAACGTTACTTTTTTTTTGGTCCGATCGCGCTGTCGGCTCTTATTTTGAAATCGCGCCATAGATGCTATGAAGAAGCGTGCCGTGCCCCGCCCCCTCAAGCAGTTTCTCCCTCTGACCTCCCTCTGTCACTGCAGGCTCCGGACAGAAGCACCTACGACGCTGGCTTTAGAGGTTGTGAGGTAGACTACAAGGGAAGGACTGTATCAGAGCCTGTAAATACATTATTCACAAAGTTCTCTATGCATCGTTTTTGAAAGTAATGGTCCACATTTGATTGCAAACAGTGTGTTAGGACTTCGAATTGGTTTAGCAGTAGCTGTAGCTAGTTGCTAACACAAATGAAGGCAAACTGTGTTTGAGCTCTGCTGGCTGCTAACTATTGGTAGCCTATTAAAAAGGAATTGCTTAATAAACTTTTCACACTTTTAAACAGTCCCCAAATAGTTCGTTTGGAATGCAAAGACCCTCATAAGACTGCAAACAAAGTTATGAGCAACTTGACAATTTATTATTGGCTTTTGCATTTAATCAACATGGCATCAAAATGTGCCATTTTCTTGTTGACAAAACCTGGTGTTCTCCTATCTATGTGTCCTCTTTGTTGGGTCCATTATTGCCTCTGAATGTAACGCAAAAGTAACGAGTAACGCATTAAGTTACTTTCCACAAGGGGTAACTAAGTAAAGTAAGGCACTACTTTTTTGAATAGGTAACGAGTAACGAGCACACACTACTTTTAAAAAGTAACTTCCCGATCACTGCATATAGTGTTTGGCAAAGAAAAACGTTTTTGACCTTTTCGTGACCGTGACCTTGACCTTGACCTTTGACCCAATCACTCCCAAAAAGTAATCGGTTATTCCTTGGGTCATGACCAATCATCCCACTAAATTTCATAAAAATCGGCTAAATTTACGTTTTTGACCTTTCCGTGACCTTGACCTTGACCTTTGACCCAATCACTCCCAAAAAGTAATCGATTGTTCCTTTGGTCATGACCAATCATTCCACTAAATTTCATAAAAATCGGATTAATTTACGTTTTTGACCTTTTCGTGACCTTGACCTTGAAATTTGAACCAATCACTCCCAAAAAGTAATCAATTGTTCCTTGGGTCATGACCAATCATCCCACTAAATTTCATAAAAATCGGCTCAGTTCTGTCTGACTTATACGAAGTACAAACAAACATTTTGACCTTTGACCTTTGACCCAATCACTCCCAAAAACTAATCGATTGTTCCTTGGGTCATGACCAATCATCCCACCAAATTTCATAAAAATCGGCTCAGTTCTGACTGAGTTATACAAAGTACAAACAAACAAACATATTCACAAATAAATAAATAAATAAATACACAGCGGTCAAAACATAACCTTCTGGCGAAGGTAATAATAACTATATCCAAACATGTATTTCACTTTTAAGACATTATAACCTCGTACAATGTTTAAAGTTGTATCTATACCAGCTTTATGAAAAGTCTCCTGGTCCCTTTTATGGCCATGGTCTTCCAGAGGGGCAGTATGTGTTGAGGCAGCCTGATCTCCAAAAATTCTGTGCTCCTGGACACGGATGTTAAGGACACAAAATCCGTGTCCAGGAGCACGGATTTTGCCAAAATTCCGTGCTCCTGGACACGGAATTGTTTTCCGTGGTCCTGGACACGGAATTGCTTTCTATAGGCTATTACCACAGCACTGTGTAACTCGATCATTAGAAAATACATACAAAATGCTAATTCTACACAAAATAATGCTATAGCAATTTAAGTTGTGCCCTGACCAAAACATTCTCTTTAACATTACCTTAACCTGTCATTAAAGACATATTTTTGAGAAATATCTTTTCCAGTTAGTTGCTAGGCTATCAAATAAAAGAAAACTAGCTGTGCCCAGACCAAAACAAGCCCTAACCCTAACCTGTCAGTAGGAAATGTTTTTTTTGAGAAAAAATATTTGAAATTAGAAAAATCCTGAGAAAACACAAGACTGTGGAAACATAGAGCTGTGGGATTAGCCTATAGAGAGAGCACTTCCCTGTGTCCATCACGGAAAACAATTCCGTGCCCAGGAGCACGGAAAACAATTCCGTGTCTAGGAGCACGGAATTTTGGCAAAATCCGTGCTCCTGGACACGGATTTTGTGCCCTTAACATCCGTGTCCAGGAGCACAGAATTTTTGGAGATCATGTTGGTTGAGGGGTATGCCGGCTTCTGTCCTGCTGACAATGAGACCATTATTCATTCTGAAGTGACTGAAATTTGGTAAGTCGCACTAGCTTTCGAACCGTCATGCAACACTTCCATCCAGAATGCATTGCTGTCTGCATGAGGATGTAGACGTTGCACAAAATCGAACACAATTGACACACGCCTGTCAT
>NC_085860.1:35384018-35401518 GCF_034702125.1 Engraulis encrasicolus
TCATCCCCACCACCATATCTGCGACTGAACATTCCACCTGCACTACTACATCTGTGACTGAACTTTCAACCTGCACTAACTCAAAACATACACATGCACACACACACACACACACACACACACACACACACACACACACACACACACACACACACACACACACACACACAAGCACACTGCACTTTCTGCACTAAACCCAAACATACACACACTGACACACAACTCATACTCACACACATACACACACACACACACACACACACACACACACATACACAGGTACACACACACAGACGCACACCGCACTTTCTACCTGCACTAAACACACACACACACACACACACACACACACACACACACACACACACACACACACACACACACACACACACGCACACACACGCACACAAAACACATACAAACACACACACACACATACTGCTGCTGGTGTATTTAATAAAAACCTTTTTTTAATTATTTATTTCTTCAAATGCTACTATTACTATGTCAGAACGCTATAAAGGACTTTTTAGAAAAAAGAACAACAAAATACCTCCTCTTAATGTATGTTCTCTACAAGTCTTCTGTTGTCCAGTCTTGCACTTTAAATGTCTGTATGAGCAATGTCTACGTCCATACTGTCTATGTCCATGTATGAGTACTGTCTATGTCTATACTGTCTATGTCCTTACCTAGATTAGTCTATGTCTGCATGGGAGAGCAAGAAACGCAATTTCAAATTCTTTGTATGACCAGTGCATGTAAAGAAATTGACAATAAACTTGACTTGACTTGACTTGACTTGACTTGATTATGTCTTAAAGTTATATCAAATCTTAAAATGTCTTTTGTTGCAGATATGTAAAAGGTTTTATCAGTTACCTGACATGTTACGGCGGTGAGACAGAAGGTCACATGGATGTTGAAGTGTTAAAACAGCTGATGTTGTGGAGGTGTTACCTTCCTGTCAATATTGACAGGTTGATCACACCTTTTGCTGTTAGTGTTGTGGCCTCAGGATGTTGGTCCAGGTGTGAGACAGCATATATGCCTCCTCATCCCGGTTCATGGAGGTTAGGCTGCGCTTTCTGATCTCAATTGACTCCTTAATCCAATGGTGATACCTGTTGTTCTCTAACAGCAAGAGGTGTGACCAACCTGTCAATATTGACAGGAAGGTCACACCTCCACAACAACAGCTGTTTTAAAACATGTCAAACTTCAACATCCATGTGACCATCTGATGAAGACAGAAGTTTAACCATTGAAACATGTCAGGTAAAAGATACAAACTTTTACATGTCTGAAACAAAATAAACTTTTTGATTTGAACATGTTGGGCTGTTGTGTGAGGGACGCTACGAGTGGATGAAACACACGGGTGCGCTTTTTGAAGGGGAAGGCATCAGCTGGGTTGTGGGTGTGTTCTGACTGTGTAGCAGTCAGAGCCCTTGTTTCTTTCCCCAGAAGGTCCGGGTTTTAGCTCCAGTGGTGAAATGCAGCTGCTTTTGCTACAGTAACCATAAACCATAAACAATTCACCAAATTAAAACAATTGACGATTGAATGCATCACACTCATTTGTGTGTCTAAGCTCATCCGCATCGCAGAATTTCTAACCTTTTCGATTTGATCTAAAACCTGTGTGGTAGTATATTATCTCACAACCCTGGAAATGGAAAATATGCCAACCACCTCAATTTCTATTTTGTAACCCTGAAAGTGAATTATTGTTTTCACAAAATTTACGTTTACAGTGATATACGGTAACAGTGACTGTAGTCTGGTAAAATTATTACAAGTTGAAGTGAGAAAGCACATTGGGAAACTCCAACTCCCATTGCCATTGTGACACAGCACTCCACAGCACACAAGTGAACAGTGCACACTGCACACAACGAAAATGCATTTATGCCTCACCCATGCGAGGGGGCAGCCCACAATGGCGACCCAAGGGAGCAGTGCGGCGGGACGGTACCATGCTCAGGATACCTCAGTCATGGAGGATGGGGGAGAGCACAGGTTGATTACTCCCCCCACCAACCTGGCGGGTCGAACCGGCAACCTTTGGGCTAGTCTGAAGTCTGACGCCCTAACCGCTCACCCATGACTGCCCGGAGAAATGAGAAAGGAGAATTCCGGTGTGAAATGGCTTAAATAGTGTTAAAGTATGATGCTCAGCGCTAACTTTTCCCACCTACCTCACCTGCTTTAAGTCCCCCTGCATTCAGAAATCCAGCACTAATCAGCGGATGCTAACATTTCTCTTTTGCAGGGAGTTTGTCAGCACCAAAGTAGCCATCGTTATTAATCTGTATTTTCCACCCATTTACGAGGCTCAAAGTTACCCAATACTTCATTCTGTAGAGTTGCGGGGTTGTTGACATGTAAATCGAGGCATAGAGAACTTTGGTAGTGCACAGTTAGTTTAGAAACAGGGGCATTTGTAGAGGCTACGCCACAGCCTGATACTGCGCCACAGAAGGTCTACAGTTACAACCACTCCACTCACCACTTTTCCGGGTGGTACTGCACTCTAGGGGCGCCAACGGGTGAGTGCAGACTCCATTTGGAATGAATGGACTGCGCTCTATCGACAGCGCCCTCTAGGTGAACTGCAGGCATGGATCAAATGAGTGCATTACTCAAAGTTGCTAGATGACGTTTTTAGTTGCCAGGGACAGGAAAAAGTCGCTAAATCTAGGGCAACCAAAACATGGAATAGTCTACCCAGTAACCTAAAAAGTATTACTGATTATCAGGCCTTCTCAAGGGGTGTGAAAAAATGGATATTAACCAACCAGTCTTGTCAACATTAATCATATGTTTTTAAAATATGACTCACACTGTATGCCATTTTAATGTGTGTGTGTGTGTGTGTGTGTATGTGTGTGTGTGTGTGTGTGTGTGTGTGTGTGTGTGTGTGTGTGTGTGTGTGTGTGTGTGTGTGTGTGTGACCTATGGCCTATGGATGTGCTTACTTGTTTATATCTTGTCTATGTTATTGTATTTTAATATTTGTTTTACCTGTCCAGGGACTGCAGATGGAAATTAGCTATATAGCTATAATCTGGCACAAGCCATCTTTTTACTTCTGTAATCAATGTGTATTGTGCATGTTCCCTGTTGAACTACACTAAATAAACTAAACTAAACTAAACAAAGTCGCTAATTTGGCAACACTGAATAGCGCTGCTATGGCATAACACAGGGCCTTTAGTAATGCACTACAACATGGTCAATACCATTCTAGTAACAGCGAATTTATCACACATTGAGTCTTTGATGGTTAACAAATAATGTGGACAAACAACATCTCTTGGTAAAGTTGCCTGATTACACTGTTTAAAATTTTGACCTGTATAATAGTAATCATTATTATTTCACAAGGATTGTGTTATTGCTTGAAGGCGGATGATGTAGCATGATGAAATATTAAGAGGCTAATTGAATAGATTGATGAGTGTCTTTTGGGAATGTGGAAGATTTCATCTGTATTGTCTTGCATTTCCACTTGCTCTCTCTCTCTCTCTCTCTCTCTCTCTCTCTCTCTCTCTCTCTCTCTCTCTCTCTCTCTCTATATATATATATATATATATATATATATATATATATATATCTTATCTATTCCTCTTCTGCCCTTCAATCTATGCATAGGCATGTGTTTGTGTGTGTGCGTGTGTGTGTGCACCCACATGCGTGTAAGCATGTGTGTTTGTTCATTTATGTGTGCGTGTGCACGTGGGTCTGTGTGTGTGTGTTCAGATCAATACAGCAACTAAAGCAGCGTATCATTTGTGATGTCAGAGGCCTCACCCACACACGTCGGGATGCGGTGAGCTGCAGGATCATTTATCGCGCAAATTACCCATAAATCCTTTGCTCATTAACACGCGCCCTGGGACTAAGCTGACATTTGGACTCCTTCTGGAAATCGTACAGCTCAAGGCATGCACGCATGTGCGCGCATACGCTCTCTCTCGCTCTCTCTCGCTCTCTCTCTCTCTCTCTCTCTCTCTCTCTCACACACTCACACTCACACTCACACACACACACACAGATACATAGAACTCTTTCAAAGAAATGGTAGATTGTTCAATACTCCAACATTGCCAGGTCAACAAATGCAGTCCTGGCACATTTACACACACATACTCCACATAAACAAGTACACATGGAAACACATACCGAGATACACACATTTCCTCTTTGGCATTACTGTAGTTCTCACACTTTTCAAACATCATATTTTTTTTTAAAATCCTCTGTATTCCTCTCTGTCCCTCTCGGATCACACACTCCCCCGCTCTCCAGCGTGCGTGCGTGGGCGCCTCTCACTGCCCCCGGCCTGCTTGTAGCACATCAAGTGCATCAGCGACATACAGATCACGTTTTATTGCCCTAATCATGGCAACACCTCCGCTGCATTTAAATGCCCCTCTCAAAGGGGCTGACATTTAAACACACACACACGCACGCACACACACACACACACACACACACACACACACACACACACACAGACGCGTGCACACACACACACGCCACACAGCACAATTTAGGGACACAGGCCTTTCATCATTCTCTCTCTCTCTCTCTGTCTTTGAATAATGATGGTCCAAAGTGCGGCTGGTTCTGCATACGGGCCATGCTTCACGTCCTAGCGCTCAGCCGGAGCCGCTCTGCCAAGCGAGGATCCGAGGGAACCGCGGCTGTCACTCAGCAATTAAATTGATTCAGTGTCGGAGTGACTGCTTTGCTATACGTTCAGAGAGCCTCCGCGGTGATCTCGCTTATTGGATAAGGAGGGTGGGAGCTAAACACGGGGCAAGATTTATAGATGCTTTGCATAGGCTGACAAAAACTGAGGGAAAGGATGCACACACACACACCACACACACCACACACACACACACACACACACACACACACACACACACACACACACACACACACACACACACACACACACACACACACACACACACACACACACACACACACACACACATGCACACACACGCACCGACAACCCATCACACAGACGCACACACATGCACGCATGCACACACACCCACACACACACACACACACACACACACACACACACACACCATTTTTGGTGCTGTTAGAAAATGGGTTGATGTTTTTTTTTGGTGGGGGGGGTAAATATCTCCCACATGTATTGCTCGTAAACAAAGGCAGGGACATTATGAAAACAACACAGCTGGGTACACTACACCCTCTGTTGTAAGGAGGATAAACAGCAGCAGACAGAGAGACAGAGAAACACTGAGACAGATCCAGAAACAACAAGAGAGTGAGGGAGAGCAAAAGTCAGAGACAGAGAGAGAGAGAGAGAGAGAGAGAGAGAGAGAGAGAGAGAGAGAGAGAGAGAGAGAGAGAGAGAGAGAGAGAGAGAGAGAGAGAGAGAGAGAATGAAAGAAATAGGAAGAGAGATAAGAGGGTGTGTGTGTGACAGAGAGAGTGGATAGATATAGATAGATAGATAGATAGATAGATAGATAGATAGATAGATAGATAGATAGATAGATAGATAGATAGATAGATAGATAGATAGATAGATAGATAGATAGATAGATGCCATTTTTTTCTGTGCTCCCAGTGTCACACCCATAGTCTAGTTCAGCGTTCCAATGATGTACAATAGAGACGTCAGTGAAGTCAGCGCAACACGTTACGGACATGGATTGGTTCAAAGTTGCGGGAAATCGTGGTGATTGGTTTGAGTTGCGCTGTCGCGCAGAATTCGCGAGAATTCATTGAAGTTGCGAAAAAGTTGCAACATCGCGAATTCCTGGAGACTGGCTAATATACCATTAGAATACCTTGGTCCTGCCTCTTCATGTATGCATGTCATTAGGAGCGCAGGTGTGCAGTGAGCAGTGAGCAGTGAGCAGGGCTCTTCCTAATCACAGCAGCACGCCACACTCAATAGAGCGGAGCCATTTGGAACACGCCCACACAGGAGGACCCCAGACCACCATGATAGGCGGAGGGAGCCCCAGTGAAGGAAATAGTTTAGTAACAGGTCTCTCTCTCTCTCTCTCTCTCTCTCTCTCTCTCTCTCTCTCTCTCTCTCTCTCTCTCTCGATCATCTTCTCTTCTCCTCCTACTCTTTTTCGGTATCTATGACCTTCTTTCCATCGCTAACTCTGTCTACTACACGCCGTATACTACATCTCTCACTCTCTCAACCCAACCTCTCTATAGTTCCTCATTATTTCTCTCTTTGCCCCTCTTGCTCTCACTCTCTCCCCCAGCTATTGTGAAGCGCATCATAAATGTCAAATATTTGGACAAGTAAATTGAGCCAGGTCTCTGCGGCTGTTTGCCCAGCGTCACAAGCCATCTGTTCTGATTCAGCGGGCTGGGATTGGGAAGGGGGCAGCTGCGTGCTGTGTGTCCAAGGGGCTGGGGTGGGGTGGGGTGGAGGTGCTCCGCAAACACACCCATGGCGGTGGTGGTGGTGGAGGAGGTGGTGACGGTGACAGTGAGAGAGGTGTAGTACAAGGGTAGAGGCATGGAGAACTAGAAGAGAAGTCAGTCTATTAGTGAGCAAATGACACATTTACGACAGATTGTTTGTGGTATAATCCTATGGTAATATGCAGAAAGTGATAACGATACAAGACTGGTTCCCTATCGCAGGAACTGCGACCTATTACTCATGGGACATGATCGACCTTGGTTGATCCACGAAGCATTTTTTTATATCTTTAATCAAGCCGAATGGCAGATGGCTGTGTCAGTCAAGCTAGGGTCCGCCCACCGGCGGCGGCTATTACTGCACTGACGCCCATCTCACTTCCTCTTTTCTTGCTTCGCCGGGAAAGGTCCACGTAAAGTATCACTGTTACGACATTGTTAAAATATACAATGTTGCTATTTGTTAATGAATTTCCGTGTGGCGTATTACTCGTAATAGCCGGTGTACGCCAGCTAAGAGTGCCCACGCGATTCTTAACTTGTTTTCTCTGTCGTTTCAGATGTTTTTATTTACAGGATTTTCAGATGTCCTAAAGATACGAACATCTATGGAGGGGGCCTTGGGTCGCACGCGCCTCCCTGAGGGGAGAACACGAAACAGCCGCTTTCCCAAAGGGAAGGACCCTGTTTCGTGTTTGGTCTGCGTTCCCCTAGGCACGCTGAGAGAGCGTCTCAGCAACGGAATTATCCTCAATGCAGACGCCGTCTCTACCCGTCTGCTAGGCCAGTCGAGCGTGTTAACCTGCCGGTTAGCCAGCTAGCTCCTCGAGCCCCTGAGTTCCGACCCCTCCCTGACCGGCTTGTGTACCCCCTTCTAGCCCATGGCGCGCGCTGCTAGCTCAGTTAGGCTTTTAGCCTCTCCTCCGCCCTGTAGCATGGCTCTGACGGGTGGTTTGACTACTTGTACTGGGCGCATGGAAGTGTTGACACAGGTAAGTTGGGCTCGTAGGCCGATTAGACTCGGACCTATACTAGCCCTGTGAGCAGCAGCCTGGGGCTTTGTCGCATGTATGGACGGACGGGGACGTCTACCGAACACAAGCTGGATTACGCCGACCTCTACTGTATGTGGGATCACTGGCACGTTTTGTCCCATGGTCCCCGTTGTACACCCACACCCAGTGCCACACACTTGTGACCCACTGTATGTTCACGTAAGCACCTGGTTCGCCCAATGTTGCCCGAACACATGTCATGTACACATCAAATAAACAAATTGATCTGTTTGCACACTGATGGTTTGCACGGTCCCTTCTGATGGTCAGTTGTGAAATAAAATGTTGTTCTCCCCCCATGTACGGTCTGTGATTGCACGACTATCTGTGAATGCCTTAAAGGTAGGCTACCTATCTTGCACTGCCGCTCTGAGGAGCCTCTGTGCAGGACATCCAAACATTTCACCCTCCCTAATCTCGGCTATAAAGGGAGTGGAGACGCAGCGCTTCACCTTGGCACAGGTCTGAATTAATTAATTAATTTAAATAAAGTAAAAGTAACCCTCGCAGCGCTCTCGTGGGCCTCTGCAACGGGAAACCAGACTTATAACGCGCTCTCATTCTGCTATAAGGAGGGTCGTGCTACTGTTATGGGGTTGGCACAGGGGAGAACTCCCTGCGTTTTGTGTACAGTCACGAGACGAGGCGCGCACTATTCGCGCGCTTATCTCCGTGTCTGACTCTTGCGCCCACTGGCCGGGCTTCATACACAGCTTGGCCAGGCAGATAACGACGCGCGGGAGCGCGCAATGGTTTTGCTTCGACTGCTGGCTAGCAATACTATTTACAATTGTTAACACGACCGAAAGCTGGTGCCCGAGCCTCAATTTACGGCATACCGGGCAAAGTTATACTTGTTTTCCCTCTGAGGGTAAATAAAGTGACTGAAATCTCGGGAATGTAGAATGCTCACTCCACATCGTTTTGTCGGGTGCATTCGCCCGGTTCTGTGTTGTATTATATTTCTTGATACTGACGTCTGCCTGGCGCACTATGTCTGTTCTTGTCCGACGCAGGATATTCCTGCGTTTTGCATTGACACTGGGGCCTTACATTCTGTACTGGTTCAATGGCAATGCGTGCGTAATTGGGTTCGCCCCGTCTCCGTGTGCGCTCTCCAGATGTCTGGTGGCTGCGCAACGGGGGCTACTTTATGCCAGCTGCCTATTTTGCTGTCATTCACGCACATGGGTTTTCACGCCAGCCTCTGTCTTGCCTTGTGGCCTTGCATCGGGGACTGCTCTGTTCTGTGTCCACTCCACATGCGCATTTTCGTCGAGTGTACTTGCCAATTAATGACTGGGTCGTCATTATGCATATATACCCAACCATGTCAGACACAGGTCTTTCTGCGTTTGCATCCTAGGAGTTCTAGTCATGCTTTGGAGTGGAGCTCGGCGCGCTCGCTCGCTCTCTCTCTCGTGCGTGTTCACGTGCTTGGTATTGCCTGTTATAGCGGTGTTACAGCCCAGACCGTCCACCTCTCTTTATGCCATCATTGACCCATTGGGAGAGGTCGGGATTTATTATTATTATTAATGATAATAATAATTACAAGAAGGGTAATACCAATAATAATAATAATAATGATAACAATGATTATTATTATGATGGCCGAGCTAATCATAATATTACTTATTATTATGAGTCATTCAGAGGTTTCTTCTCCTGGCCCGGCCGGTTGTATTCCTCAGTCTGACTCGCCCCTATTTCTAAGGGCCCGCATCCCCTACTGTACCTGGAGCGCATGAACAGTTTACTGATGTCACTCAGCCTGTTCTACCTGGGTTGGCCGGGGACAACACAGTTGTCCCTGTAGTTATTGGGCATGCTTGGCGCGGCAGTGGTGCCCTTGCCAATGTGCTTATTGTGACTGGGGCTTTTTCGGGTCTGACGCACTTCTCAGTATTTCTACCCAAGCAGAGACAGGCACAGGGGTTTGGTAGACCCCTGAGTGCTTGTCAGTGTGGTGGGGGGCCGGTTAACCATGGCACCTTATGCATCCACCACGGATCGGTCACAGCATGGTGGTCAATGGCTTTTGGCCCGCCAGCCAAGCCAAAACTACATGTCAAGGTGTTTGGGCTCCTCACAGTGCTGCTAGGCTTTCGCCCCTTCCTGTGTAGGTTGGATCAGACGACACTTTGGCGATTACATGCTTCAGGGGTTCCCAACCTTTCCCAACTTGGGGCCCACTCGAAAGTGTCACAAAGGTTCGGGGCCCACCTTCGGACCCGAATACAAATAAAACTCACATAAATCAGCAGCAACACACACCATAATGTGATTGTGTTTTTTGGAATATTATTTCAAGGCCCACTTGGTACACCTTCAGGGCCCCCCAATGGGCCCCGGCCCATAGGTTAAACATCACTGGCATGCATCACCGTGCACGATGGAGTACATTCCCTGCCCCTGTTCTATGTGGCATTGCTTTCAGGGGCTACCTTCATGCAGCAGCATGGCTTCTGCGTACAAAGGTGGGGGAGAGCATTCTGATCTCAGTTGGCAGGGCCAAAACATCGACCCGTTTTGTGATATGGCTAACTGTGCATTGCCCTTTGTGAGCTTTCCCAGGGGGATAATCGTCCCTGGGGAGTGGCTGCCTTGGCATAGCCCTGGACCTTGGGACACTTTATGGTTTCCCCAACTGTCCTTCTCCCTTTGCTCCTGGCCAGGGTGCATGAGGATTATGTGTATTCTGGTGGCTCCAGCTGGAGCTGCCCAGTCATGCTTTCTCGATTTCTGCTGTTTGGCAGTGGGCCCGCCATAGGTGATCCCACTGTGCTAGGACTTACTGAGGCTGGTCGATGGGGAGATAGCATGGCCACGGCCGGCACTAGTGGCCTGGCCTCGGAGAGGCTGTAACTATCGGATGTCGGCCTGTCTGGTGAGGTGGCAGGGGCTCTCCAGAATTCCAGGGCTCTGTCTGCCCTCCTGCTTTCTGCGCTGGCGTGACATGTTTGTTGGTGTGACGCGCTACCTGGGGCCCGACTCCTTTTAGTGTCCTGTTGCCGGCACTCTTGGCTTTCCCCGGCATCTTTTGGACCAAGCGATGGCAGCCTTGACAATTACACTGTATGTGGCGGCAGTCTCAACATGTCATTCTGGGTTCGGGTGTGCAACTCTGTGTTCGCATCCCCTGGTGACACGTGTCATGATGGGCATATGGCGTGCCCCACCCGGGCCTTTGTCGGCATGGGGCCTGCTGAAAATTCTACGGGCACGAGTGGACCCCCAGTTTGGGCTTCTCTCGTCAGCATGTGTCAAGCTGCTTTCCCTCAAACATAATTATTGGGCCCTACCATGTCCTACATGGTTGAGCACTCTTACGTTTTACCGACCTGGGTCAGTTTGTTGCTCCTCCCCTGTCTCTCTCTCTGCCACTCATTCCCTGTTACCTCTGTACTGCCCTCTTTGATGATGACGGCACTGCGGGCCTAACTCAGCCATTGAAAATAAAATAAATAAATAAATAAATAAAAGAATAAAAATTGGCATGTGAGACAGTATTGTTGGTGATGTTGTCCTTGGCCTAGCGCCTCAGTGACATACTGTACATGCGCTGTTGGTACATCCGGCCTGCCCGCGCTTCTCTGCGGAGGATGGTGCGGTGGTGTTACGCCAGAATGCGGCTTTCCCACCCCGCAGTGGACACAGCCTTATGCCTAATGTCAGCTCCTTGTTTAGCTGGTCTCTTCACTCCCCCCCATTGGGTTGTTCTTGGGGTTTTATTTACATGAGCTTTGCCCTGTGCGTGCCCTCCGCTTGTGTTTGGATGGCACACAGAGTTTAGGTGCTGCACTCTGCTATGTATTTGTCATAAGGCAGCCTCGTGAGGTAAGGCCCACTTCAGGCGTGAGTTGGCATATTTGGTTGGCCCCAGCTTCAGCTTCAGAGCTCCAGCCAGGCCTAGGGCTCGCTCGACCTGGGCTCCAGTCCTCTCCGACTCGCCGTGGAGTCAAGCCCTGCTCATTGACTTCTCCAAAAAGAGACTGGGTCTCTACCTGCCCCAGCCCCAGCTCCAGAGCTCCAGCCGCGTATGGGTGGAGGCTACTGAGTTTGTCTACAGAGGACTCCTTTGGGCACCCCCAGTGGGTCTGTGTGCACACTCTACGAGGGGGGTGTCCGTTGTCTTGGCCCATATACAGATGGATGTGTGTTTGACATATGGAGGGCGACAGGGTGGAGTTTTCTCCACTCTTTGTTTTGATTCTTCATGTGGGAGGTGGCTGACCCTCTGCCCCACGGGCTGTGTTAACTGCTGGCAACGGGGAGGTTTGGCCTCTGTGTAGTCGCTCCACTACCTGTCGCTCCCCTATAGCTGGGCGTTGGCATACTGTGTGTGTGGTTCTGGTGGTGGTGGGGCCCTGCCCTGGGAAGTTGCGGGGCCCTCACTGCACCGTATTCCGAATGGTGCCCTCTGCATAGCCACGTCGTGTGCGGGATTGGAGGCGGTCCCATGAGTAATAGGTCGCAGTTCCTGCGATAGGGAACATCTGGGTTATGTATATAACCCCAGTTCCCTGAGAAGGGACCAGACCTATTACTAGGTTGAGCACACGGCGTCTCTGCTGAGGGGCTCAGCAGCGAAAGAGGAAGTGAGATGGGCGTCAGTGCAGTAATAGCCGCCGCCGGTGGGCGGACCCTAGCTTGACTGACACAGCCATCTGCCATTCGGCTTGATTAAAGATATAAAAAAATGCTTCGTGGATCAACCAAGGTCGATCATGTCCCATGAGTAATAGGTCTGGTCCCTTCTCAGGGAACTGGGGTTATATACATAACCCAGATGTTTTACTGTGTAATAAATGGCCAAGTCATTGCTAACCCATCCAGTAGTGGAGAAGGAGGATAAAAGGAGTCGGAGGAGAGAGTATAAAAGGAGTCGGAGGAGGGGGTAGAGGGAAGAGGAGAAAGACGGGGACCAATATTGTAACAATTTCTGATATTGAACAAGTTACATATTTGTGACACACTTTTTATTTCGTAAGTTTAGACTGGTGGTAAGTTATGAGGCCAACTTACTGTAAACACACCACAAGTACACCCAGGGTTGTAAACGAAGAATGAAAGACGCAGTGCTAATTCAATACTTGGAGTCAATGTAACATTTTCTGGCGTCTCAGAATACTCTCTAATTGTTGGATGAACACTGCATTTTAACTGTGTAGTGGGGTAGAAGGCTAGAGACAATAGCCACATAATAAGCCACATGATATTCATATTAGTTAGTAAATTGCACATTTCTTTTTTATTTTAATCATAGTAATGAGTTAGCGACTATTATATTGTACATGACTGGTTTTATAATAGAGAGACTGTCTCTGTAAATGCTTCATCCATTTTTCTTTGAGGTCAGTTATGGGAGACGTGTGACTTGGTCTCTCTACCCACTCTATTGCCACGCCAACGAAACCCTGGCCATTCCAAGTTTTTCAAGCTATCACATCATTTCCAGTCTGCTAGTTCATGTGTGCTAGTCAATGCTGTCCATTGCCTTTCTCAATGATTTAGCACTAGCAACTGCTACCAAAATAGTAATGGTGCCACCCTTGTAACCATGGATAATAAGCTGGATACATGGTCTGCTCACTGGAAAAACACACGCAGTGATGGAGCCAGAGGAGGAGGAGAGAGAAGACAGTAGAGTGGTGGAAGATAAGAGGGTGTGCTTGAAATTATAAAAGGCTTGAAAAAGGGGCTTGAAATGTCTCTGTGGTCAAGGGTTCTGGCCGGTGTCCAGCTGAAGAGGCTGAGTGGGTGGCTCTTGCTTCAGTGGTGTTGTAGGTGGTGGTTTGATTGTCTCTCCTTTGCACAGATGGTGACGATGAGGCTTGAGGGTCAGTCCAAAGCACAACGTATGCAGATGTAACACACTCCTTTTCTACACACTCCTCAATCATTCACCAAACCCATTGTTTAAGTGTTTACATTTCTGGGAGGTCTCCATTGCAGGGTTGATTCTTGAAATTTTAAGTGTCATTTCAGCGTTTTTGTATTTCAGCGTTGATGACATTTTGTTTCAAGTTGATCAAACTTTGTAGAGTGACTCTGTGAGACCACTCAATTTCAACTGAAGTGGCGAATCATTTTAGCTCCCTTGAAGTTCTTGTCGCGTGCATTCCCATATGGATGTGTGGAACTGCATTAAATTGACTAAAGTCAGGTTACCAGAAGGCCTGTGTTTACCAATTGAGCCTGGTTTTGATACTTATGATTGATGATTAATCTACTTGAAGAGCATCATGGTGTTACACAGCCAAATATTTTCAGTAATGCAGCAATAATGCAACAGAGTGGGATCAATCCTGGTATCCTAAATAGCCATATCTTTCCTTTTTTTGGTCTTTTAGGCCTATTAGTCTTTTCCTGATAGAACAGTGATAGATTTTGACAGGGAACAGGTGGACTGAGAGAGATGGGGAAGGATCGGCAAAGGACCCGGACCGGAATTGAACCCGGGTCGCTGGTGCAGCAGCCCGATGCCCTACTGTTAGAGCCAGAGCAGGGGCTGGGCGGGTCTTTCTAAATTTGCCCCATTAAACTCCTTTCATTCTGAACCCCCAGTAGTCTCCTAATGCTGCATGGCAGCTCATAAACAAGCAGCTTAGGAACTTGCGTCCCATTGATTCTGGAAGAATCTCCTCAGGAACCATCTCTGGTGGTGGTACAGCTGATAGATGTACACCAAGTGGTCCCTCTGTTTGGAGGTTTACGACTGACTCAAAGTAAATTATCTAACTTAACTTTTGAAAAGTAAAAAGTGTGCTCCGCACTCCTTTTTTCACTATCTCAAAACATTAGTGAGCCACTGGTCTGAATGACATACAAAAAAATGATGACATATGAGATACTCCGGTGAGTATCTCTTTCTCACTAAAGAAATCATCACCATCATGCTTCAATGACTACCGTCCTGTAGCACTGACGCCCATAATCATGAAGTGCTTCGAACGGCTAGTCCTGTCACACATCAAAGCCACCCTACCCCCCACCCTGGACCCCTACCAGTTCGCATACCGAGCCAAGCGATCCACGGAGGATGCAATTTGCTCTGCCCTCCATCCAGCCCTCACCCACTTGGACAATAAAGACTCATATGTGAGAATGCTGTTCATTGACTTCAGTTCAGCATTCAATACCATAATACCACAACAACTCATCAGAAAACTGGACAAACTAGGTTTCAGCACCTCCCTCTGCAACTGGCTGCTGGACTTCCTGATGCAAAGACCACAAGCAGTACGGGTAGGGAACAACACCTCAAGCACCCTGACCCAGGCACGGGGGCTCCGCAAGGTTGTGTTCTCAGCCCCCTGCTGTTCACGCTGCTGACACACGACTGCACAACGACCCACAGCACTAACCATCTAGTGAAGTTTGCGGATGATACAACACTGGTGGGCCTCATCACCGATGAGACTCACTACAGAGAAGAAGTAGACCTGCTTGCCAGATGGTGCAAAGACAACAACCTCCTGCTGAATGTCAACAAGACCAAGGAGATTGTTGTCAACTTCCAAAGGGTCCAAAAACAACTGCCACCACTGACCATCGACGGCGATGCTGTGGAGAGAGTGAGCAGCACCAAGTTCCTTGGAGTGCACATCAGCGACGACCTCTCTTGGACCACCAACACTACATCACTGGCGAAGAAGGCCCATCAGCGTCTCTACTTCCTGCGCAAACTAAAGAAGGCAAGTGCTACACCCTCCATCATGACAACATTCTACAGAGGAACCATAGAGAGCGTCGTGTCCAACTGCATCACAGTGTGGGGAGGAAGCTGCACGGAGAAAAACAGGAAGACACTCCAGCGTGTTGTGAACACAGCGAAGAAGATCATTGGAGTACCACTCCCCTCCCTGCAGGACATTTACACCACACGCCACACCCGGAAAGCACTGATGATCATCAAAGACACAAGCCACCCTGCACACAAACTGTTCAGCCTCCTGCCCTCTGGAAAGAGGTACAGGCGCCTCCGTACCCGTACCACCAGGCTGGCGAGCAGCACAATGCACCAAGCGATCAAGATGCTGAACACTCAACCCACTCTCCCTCCACTGTCAGCCTCTAGCCAGCAAGGCCACTGACAACCCCCCCCCCCATCATATCTGCGACTGAACATTCCACCTGCACTACTATACTTGTGACTGAACTTTCAACCTGCACTAACTCAAAACATGCACACACACACACACACACACACACACACACACACACACACACACACACACACACACACACACACACACACACACACACACACACACACACACACACACACACACACACACACACACAAGCACACTGCACTTTCTTCACTAAACCCAAACATACACACACTGACACACACACACACACACACAGACACACGAACACACACACAGACGCACACCGCACTTTCTACCTGCACTAAACACATACACACACATACATACACACACACACACACACACACACACACACACACACACACACACACACACACACACACACACACACACACACACACACACACACACACACACACACACTGCTGCTGGTGTACTTGACAGACCTTTTTAATATTTATTTTTCTTCAAATGCTACTATTACCATGTCAGAACGCTATAAAGGACCTTTTAGGAAAAGCACAAAAGCACAACAATACCTCTTTATGTATGTCCTCTACAAGTCTTCTGTTGTCCAGTCTTGCACTTTAAATGTCTGTATGAGCACTGTCTATGTCCATACTGTCTTAAGTCCATGTATAAGTACTGTCTATGTCTATACTGTCTATGTCCTTACCTAGATTTAGTCTATGTCTGTATGGGAAAGCAAGAAATGTAATTTCAAATTCTTTGTATGACCAGTGCATGTAAAGAAATTGACAATAAAACCTACTTGACTTGACTTGACAACTGCCTCTTTTCCACTGGCGTTTTCCTGGTAGGCCTACAGCTCGACACAGTGCGACTCAGCTGCCACTGCTGTTCGAAAATAGGCGCGACACAGTTCAATCGTGAAGCAAAAAGTGGCGGCCGAGTCGCACTGTGTCGAGCTGTAGGCCTACCAGAAAAAACACCAGTAGAAAAGAGGCATAAGTTAACTTATCTAAGTATGTCTCTCTAAGCACTCTCTCTGAAATCAACCCCCCTCCGACCCAATTCCATGACGTGGCTGATTTAAAGGGACACTGTGCAGGAAATGGTCAAAACGGGTACTGCAACTATGCTGCTCATTGAAACTGGGCTGCCTATTGCCAAATTTGATCTTTACATGAAAGTTTACTGAGTAATAAACAAATATTTTCTAGTATGGTCAAAGTAGAGTCATTTTTGCAGCTAAAAATGGCTATTTTTGGAAATTCAAAATGGCGGACCATGGAGAAGATCCCCCTTTTCATGTATGAAAAGTGCAATTTTTCCAGTGATAATGAATACTTACAATTTGATGGTGGTGGTAAGTATTCATGAAAAAGGTAACATTAGTGAATGGGCAGCATGAATTCTGGAAATAAACACGTACAAATCTCACACAGTGTCCCTTTAAGGTGAGTCAGCTGACCCACAGCCTGTGTGGAACATAGCTAGTGAAGTGCATTGTGCAGTTGCTGTCTACCACAAGCCTGTGCTAAGTGCAGGGCTTTGATGGTGCTGCGAGTGCAAGCGCACCTGGTGCTAGCGGCTCCTGAGATCTGTCAGAGCGGCTAATCAGGGATAACATCAGAGACAGGAAGGCAGGGTTAAGGTCAGATTAGACTTCAGCAACTGCGAGCGTGAAAAGTCGCGTGGGAGTGGCCACGAACCAATTTTGTATTCATGCATCTGCGAGCTCTGCGAGGTCCGAGGTCTCGTCGCGAGCCACATTTGAAATTGCGCGATTAGGCTATTTTCACTAAGCACTGCGGTCATTATTAAGCAATGTTGCTTTCTATCCCGGTTAGCTAGGTATTTTCACACAAATTGCAAAGGCAATGCAGTGGTATGTATCATTATTTGACATAC
>NC_085860.1:35406518-35409018 GCF_034702125.1 Engraulis encrasicolus
AATTCACACGTCCATATTCATCAGGTGTTTATTGAATGGTTTTATTATCATCTTTGTCTATTTGCCTTTTTTCTTTTTGCAGTTTAACACCCATGTCAACAACACGGCCTGCTTCGACCGCCTGGTCCAGGCCAACGTGCGCAACAAGAAGATCCTCAAGGATGCGGTGCAGAACATCACGGCCAAGGGCATCACTAATTACACCAAGGGCTTCGAGTTTGCCTTCGAGCAGCTTAGACGGGTAATTGTATTTGGTTGTGTGGAGACCACACACAGAAAAGCGCTTACCTTGGGTCACGGTGGCTTTTTTTTCTCTTAACAATAGCCTGCTGTGGTCTATTCAACAGGAACATTGTTGCCCATTGTTCTAGCCAATCTCCATGTAATTGCCTTACTGCCAGGTGGTCTGCTATCTTGGGCTGCCCCCTGCTGGGTGTTTGTTGGAAGTACACGTTTGCCGTGGAGAGAATATAGAGTGCAATGGTTGTCTTCTGAACTGTTTCAGGAAAACATTTCTCGGGCAAACTGCAACAAGATCATCATGCTCTTCACTGATGGAGGAGAAGAGCGGGCATCGGAGGTCTTTGAGAAGTATAACCGTGACAAGGAGGTTGGTGTGTGTATGTGTGGAGTATGTGTGAATTTAGTAGAGCGTGTATATCTCAGGTCGTGTTTTTTAAGTGATTGGGTTGGCTCATCTCTATCTGCTGTGTGTTTACCTAATACACACATACACACAGACACAGACACACACACACACACACACACACACACACACACACACACACACACACACACGCACGCACACGCACACGCACACACACATTGGACGTGACCATAACAGGTGCTTGTGTTTCATTGTAGGTGAGAGTGTTTACGTTCTCTGTGGGGCAGCACAACTATGACACTGGACCTATACAGTGGATGGCCTGTTCCAACAAAGGTACCCCTTCTAAACTTTTCATGTTAAATTAGTAGTGTGTGTGTTTAAAGGTGCACTGTGTAGGCCGGAGTAGGTATTGCAACTAGGCTTCTAATTGAAACTGTGATGGCTATTGCCACATTTGATTGTTTCATGAATATTTACGAAATAATAAACTTATATTTACTACCATGATCAGAATACAGTACGGTTTGTAGCTAAACATGTCTATTTCTGGAAATTCAAAATGATGGACATGGAAAAGACATGGAGAAGATGTATGGAAGGTGCAAATTTCCGAGTCATAATTAATGCTAAGAATTTTATGGTCCTTGTACACTGCAGCTTTAAAAACCTTGTTTGAAATGTGTTATATGGTGCATATTTTGTATATTTGTTAGCATCATGAGCTTAAGTCATTCATGCCTGATCAGGTCAACCATTAGAATACATTCTTGACTGTAGCAAATGATTTTCAAAACTACTGGAATAATTTCTAACTCACATCTGCCTCCCTGTGGTTGAAAGTAAGAATTACATCACCTTCATATTTTCAAAAGTAATTGTAGTCTTTTGCCCATACAATGACTAAGATAACTGGCGAAAATCCCATAATTAACATGATCATCATATTTTTAACTGTTTTTTAGGATACTTCTTTGAGATTCCATCCATTGGAGCAATCCGTATCAACACTCAGGTATGAACCCTACTGTGAAATACAATACATGACAATGTTACTCATCTGTTTGGCTATAGTACAAGTAATTCATTGTGTGTGTGTGTGTGTGTGTGTGTGTGTGTGTGTGTGTGTGTGTGTGTGTGTGTGTGTGTGTGTGTGTGTGTGTGTGTGTGTGTGTGTGTGTGTGTGTGTGTGTGTGTGTGTGTGTGTGTGTGTGTGTGTGTGTGTGTGTGTGTGTGTGTGTGTGTGTGTGTGTGTGTGTGTGTGTTTGTGTGTGTGAGTGCGTGCGTGCGTGCGTGTGTACTTTACATGTCTGTGTGTGTGTGTGTGTGTGTGTGTGTGTGTGTGTGTGTGTGTGTGTGTGTGTGTGTGTGTGTGTGTGTGTGTGTGTGTGTGTGTGTGTGTGTGAAATGCAGGAGTATTTGGACGTCCTTGGTCGGCCCATGGTGCTGGCAGATAAAGCAGGCAAGCAGGTCCAGTGGACTAATGTCTACCTGGATGCATTGGTAAGATCACATTACTCTGATCCTCTATACCATCTAGCGTAGTGTTTCTCAACGGGGGCATTAGGGAGCTCTAGGGGGGCGTTGAGAAGGATACAGCCGAAAGGGGGCGGAGCTTAGTTGCCTTTGGGGTGCATTAGTCCATTTAATATTTCAATACTAAGGGGGGCGTTGTCAGGCTTATGATGAGGTCAAGGGGGCATTGGGAGGCTTGTGATGAGGCCAAGGGGGCGTTCGTTCAAAAAAAAGGTTGAGAACCACTGATCTAGAGGTTTCGTAAACGTATGTACAGGTGCAGAATGCAGATGTGTTGTGCTTGATTTGTACAATGTGATTTATTGTAGCCTATGTGAATACAAGAAAATGTATATGAGCAGTAAAATGGCGTGTGTG
>NC_085860.1:35421518-35436518 GCF_034702125.1 Engraulis encrasicolus
GTGTGACCTCTCCGATCAGGAGGAAGTGAGTTGCTTGTGGCAGGACAGGCCAGGTAGTAGTATCACAGAGAGAGTAGAGAGAGAGAGGTTCCATTGTTTCCTGGTTCTATTATTGCAAGGGGGAGGGGGGAATTCCCTAAGGACTGTTCTATTCAATGCTAGGAGTATTATGACACGCCCCTTTAGGCAGACCAGAACCTGGTCATGTTAGGTGCCCATAGCAACCTATTACATTGGCATATCTCTATTACTCTTATACTTAAAGAATCTCTGGTATCCACCTGCAGCGGCTACACATTTTATGCCTCAGCCCCGGTGCCCTGGTGGCAGCGCAGTCCCAGTTAATGGAACTCTGTGACACACTGCTGTTGTGACAGCCTGGCATTTGGGGCTGATGGGATTCCGTCTGTCCCCAAGCACTAACTAAACACAAACTTAAAAGAGCACCGCTGGGGAAACAGTCACACACACAGGCACAGACGCACACACATATAATATATGTGCTCCCCAAATAGCTTTCCCATCAGAAAGGTCATCCCCTAGGCCAGAACACCCAGCTAATAATGTGTGCTAAATGTCATTGATTTGTTTTGTCAGTGTCTGGTTTATGTCCCCCTGTCTCCGAGCGACTCGGCCGAGTATCGGGTTTTGAATTGACATGAATTCAAATGTCACCAGCTTGCACACAAGCACACACACACACACACACACACACACACACACACACACACACACACACACACACACATACACATTCACGGTCTTCTGCTGAAATCCGCATATGGTAAATAATATTCAGGATTAAGAGCGTACATAATTTTCAGTGGACTCGTGGAATTTCGATGGACGGTCTGATTTCACGGCGTAAACCCCCACTTTTCACGGGGCATTATTTTCAAAATGTTCCCTGTCCCGGCGTGATTGTGATTGACATCGAGTGAAAATTATTTGGCATCCTGGCTTTGTGCGTTACGCGTGTTGGCTGGCTCTGTTTGAGTCGGAGGCATGTAGGCATTTCTGCTCCGGGGGTTGGGGGGGTCGAGGGAAGGCACCAAAGCAAGGTCCACCTTTTGCCCGTCCTCTGTGCAGTATAGCTAGCTCAGTTGGGTTCAGCTCAGACCAGCTCCGGAGGCTTCCCGTGCCCATGTGCTGCACAGGCCTTGCTTTTTTGTCAGAAATTATTTCCCTGTGCCCAGCAGCCAATCTTGATCAGATCCGAAGGTTTGATCTGGCCAGGACAGATGTTCAGATCCACTCCAACATGGTCGCGCTTTGGCTGGCCTAATTGAGTAAGACGGGGAGGGATGGATTCAATTTTGCCTCCTCGGACAAGTCACTTAACCTCATCATATTCTCTCTCTCTCTCTCTGTCCCCCCTCTCTCTCTCTTTCTCCTCTTCATCTTACATTTTCTCTCTCTGTCTCTATCTCCCCCCTACTCCCCTCTCTTTACCCCCCTCTCTCTGTCTCTGTCTGTCTGCCTCTCTCTCTCTCTCTCTCTCTCTCTCTCTCTCTCTCTCTCTCTCTCTCCCTCCCTCTCTCTCATTCACTTTACCTCTCTCCCTGTCAAAGCCAGACGTGCGGTACATGTGTACGGTATATGTGTACAGTATGTGTGAGGTATGCATGAAGGGGTAAGGGGTACGATGTTGAGAAAAAACACATGGGTGAGTTTACTAGTTGCAGCTGTAAGAATGTACTTTGCCATGTGATGACTGTATCAGTGCATCCATCACTAAATAGCCTCTTCAATGTATCTCTGCAACTGATGCTTTTTGACGTGATAATTTGTGCTTTGTTCACACAACCGTTCAAACGTATACAGACACTCATGCATTGTCTACCCACATATCCACCCATACACTTAAAACGCATAACGTTATGAAATACTATATCATCTGTTTCTTGTAAAAGCTTACCTTTCAACCCTTTTGTGAGAGGTATCCTTTGCTTTTCTGACAAACTAACGTTAACAAATGCATTTGTTTTCCTCACTGTGGTCCTCAGAAAAGGATACGTAATCGCCGTGCTAGGCTAAATAATAAATATGCCATTACCTTTCATGAGGTGAGACCAACACATTTGTTAGCAGCAGTGTGTGTGAGACAGCTTCAGTGTCAGTGTGTTCGTAGTAAATAGTTAGTATACACATAGACTTTGCTGCAGAAATGTTTGTGTGTGCTGTACAGTCTATGCAGCGTAGCGCTAGTTAATTAGGCTAGTGCTAATTTCATGTTCATTAATGCAAATACACAACATGCTCTTTCAGAACGGGCTCACATTTGTACACTAATCCTCATTATCAACCCAACGGCGTTACTGAGAAAACATGATGAGGATCATTTCCAAAGTAATTAATGGAATTTAGAAATTATATTATTGAGGTTATGTTAAATACACAGTTCAATGAAACCTGTGATTAATTAAATTGGTTTTACACTTCAAGAGCTCAACAGTTTTATGCTTCCTAATGCACAGCAGCAGAGGCAGCCGACTAAGACAACTGGCGGTAATAATAGGCTCCATCAAGGCCCCTTGTGTACAAATGTCACCACCGAAATGTTGCTATTTCTTGCAGTAGCTGGACGAGCAGACTGCAGCATCCATGCCACAGATATTTCTGCTCCGCCTAGCCTAGCGTAGCAGAGAAGATTTCGATCTAAAAAGTTAATCCCTAAACTCCATAGCACTTTCCACGGACACCGCCGGCTCCAATGTTACAGTACAGTATGTGCTGCTGCTGCTACTGCTATGGGTCTTACCCCCACTCTTCCACTGGAGAAAAATCTCCAGTACAGGCCAAGGTCATGACCACATCGCACTGCTGTAGCTCCTGTGCGGCTGGAGCCTCTGAGTGGTGCTGATGACCCATTCCTGAAGCTGTGGTATTTCCTGCATTTTTCTGCCGTCCTTGGAGCCTTCGCAGTGGGCTCTAAGTAGAGCGTATTCTGTAAGGCACTCATCCATAGATGGTAGACACGCCACAGTGCCCCCAGCTATAGTACATTTAGTTTGCCTGTCAATGAGGTCCCACTCCCTCCCCCCACCCCCAGCCACCCAGCTCTGTGCATTAGATGGATACGCTTTCTCTCCCAAATACCGCTGTCAGTGTATATCCAATACAGCAGACCCGGGTTAAATTCATCCACTGAGACACCAATGTTAACTCCTCTTGTATTTTTTTTAAATAATGTGTCCAGGGATGTAGCGTCATGTGGAATTTCATATTAGGTTCAGCTTTTACACATTTCGAGTCTGTTGTGGTAAGGGGAAATGGTTTGTCGGACAGACAGGAAAGGAATCCTAGGAGATATAATTGGGTATTTCCTGTTTAGGGATGACATCAGTTGCTGTCTTGAGTTATTATTGTGTCTGCAGTTGGCTGGGCCGGTTACAACTTGTGCTGCGCAATCATACAGGTTTTAAAAGTCTGTCCATCAGCCATGTGCCAACCTTACGACGGGAAATGCTAGTGCTGCTAGTGTTTTATTCATGACCTTTCCATTGTGCATTGTTTTGCTTTATTATTACCTATTTCCCGAACAAATAATCTGTTTGGATATTCCGGTAAATAATATAAAAGGAGACGAGGTTACGTAAAAGGTTGCCTATTCTCATTTCTCCACAGTCTGTATATAGAGGAAACACATGTTAGCCGAACCGAGTTAATCAAGTCGAAGTGACGCTACCACCATGATTGCACGCTTTTACAGTAGAGGCACACGTCTTCCTGAGGCCCACCTTTGTAGCCATGCACATCCTCGGCATACTTTTACGGTTTACATTCCTGTGCGGGGCATTGGATTCATTCCAGGGTAAAGAAGTATTACTTTCAAACGGTCTCCGAGTCCACATGGGAGAGTTAGATATTGAGATATTTTTCATATGCGACCCTTTCCATCCCTCCGACTGTGCAGTGGTGGGGGTACGGAGGACGCAGAGGGTATGTCGGGGGTGTTTTGGAGGAGGTACTGTACATGGGGGAGGGCCGGCTGATTGAGTTTGTGGCAGACACATGTCAATCCCACCCCTAGCTGCTATTTACATATCCCCGCCATGAGGGGTGCAAAGGGCAGGCCCAGCTCTGTTTGAAGGCTTCCATTCGCCTGCCTGTGTCTCATTAAGGCAGAACAGGGCGCCACTTTCATATTCCTTATGGCAATCTCATGGCCCATTTTCACGCAGCTTTCCCTCTGTTTGTTCTCACTTTTTTTTCTCCCTTTTCCTTTCACTTTTACACATTGCTGTCTGTCTTTTGTTTGCACTTGCCTTGTTTTTGTCTCCCTCTTTTCTGCTTTCTTTCTTTTGTTTTCTTTTTCTGTCCTCCTTCAAAGTGTCACAGAAATGGATAAAGTTTCACTGAAAGAAAACTTAAAGGAGTTGAGAAATATTAAATGGACCGGAAATAAAAAAGATTGTAGCCTAAGATTAGCCTTAATCCATGTCTGCGAACCCAGTTGCTCTTCCTTTATTAGTTTCTTTTTTTTGTCATTTGATTGTTCTTCTGTTTGTCACAACAAGACGATTTTAATGATTTGTGTTTTGTTCTTTTGTCATGATTTTGTCTGATTGCTTGTTCTTTTCTGCTCACTCCCTGCTGTTTCCACGGACTGGGTCTTCATCACACTCATCCTCCTCATCGGCGTCGACTGCTTGTCTGTGCCTGCCTCTCTCACTTTCACCCGCTCTCTCTCTCTCTCTCACACTCTCTCTCTCTCTCTCTCTCTCTCTCTCTCTCTCTCTCTCTCTCTCTCTCTCTCTCTCTCTCTCTCTTTCTCTGCATGGTGATCTTTGATGCTGTGTTTTCTCTCTGCACTGCGCAACATGTAAGACATCAATTTGATTTTCTTCTGTCACATGGTGACCACCATGAGCTCATCGGCGTGTCAAGCCTGTAAAATCACTTGAATATGACCACATGTTTGTCGGAATTCATTCCACTGAGCAAACTAATCCCTACCAGCCACAGTCCTGCAATCATTTCTCTTCATGTATATATTCGGGGAGTAGTCTCCAAGGAGGCCATTTATGGGATCTGAAATAACTAGCAAGTATTTTTTTGATGTCGAAGTGCAATTATAGGTTTTACGTTTCACTCCTGTAAGTAATAGAGCATTTCCCTACCAGGTACTTATCACCATTCAGGGCAATGTTTATATTAACCGTGACGAGAGTAGCATACAGCCCTTTGTTTAGCTCTGAGTTGTAATGGAACCTAGAGAGTTCGAAAGATATGTGGCAATTACGGGTAATGATATGTTGATCATAAAGAACTTAATGGGCTGTGCGCAAATCAAATGATGATGAAACATGATTGGTGAATTATGATGCAGATTAACGTAAATGGGAAATGTAAAGCTGTTTGCAAATTATATCAACGTGAAAGTGTGACTTTATACAGTAACTCCACGCATGAGTCAATCCTGTGGGCCTACTTACATCCATAAAAGCTTTGTACGTGTCCTGATAATATCTTTTCCTGGAAAGGCCCCTTTGTCTTTCCCATGCAAGTGCCATAGAGCTATTTATTGGCCCATATTTCATCTTATAAAAACGAGCTTGTATTCTTACCAATATATTGAGGACGTATCACGTTTTTAAAGGGACCACTGTGTCATATATGTTTCGTAGTTTCGCCGGCCAATTCTGATACAATACCTGTCACCAGTCACAAAAACGACATTTCAAACGGCCAAGACATTTTAAAAGATGCACTATGACATTGTGAGAGACATACGCCACTGACGATACAGTCCCACTGAGATATGTCTGTCTCTCGATCTGTCTCTCAACAGAATCCAAAATTCCAGGAGCCGGTCACCTTGGATTTCCTTGATGCTGAACTAGAAAATCCCAACAAAGTGGAGGTAATGCATCGGCCTCAGGTCACGGATTACATGCTTACTGTACATACATACAGTACTTACATATACTGTATACACAGCACATGTGCACAGACTTACAGTACAGTATATGTTTGTATTTTTCTCAGAAGCATCCACATATTGATATGATGTAGGTAAACGCTTAATATGAGTTACATATGTGGAAACGGTTCCTTGTGTGCACATGCCATTGAAAGTAGAAGAAATGTGCACTGTGAAACTGTGATGATTTGCTTTGGAGCTGATGAAACCAGATTTTGGAGCGATAAAATTAGTCACCACTTGACGTCCGCACGCAAGTGTATGGATGTGAGTTTACGGTTTGTGTAGTTGTAAAGAAAAAGTACAAAGGTAGACGGCTAGACAGAGAGATGACAACAGGAAGCAAAAAAAAGGAGAGAGTTGTAAAAGTTCAGGACTACAAGCCACTTGAGAGACAGAGAGGGATTAACACCGTAACCAAGATGAACAGACTTGGCAACCATCTCAATTGAGTAGCAGCAGCAGAGCTAGCTGTAGCGGGAACAGCAGTAGTAGAAATAACATTGGCGCTGTTGGGTGCTGCCAATTCCGAAAACTTGGAACAGGATCCCCACTCTCACACCCTGTATCCGTGGTCTGCGGTGTGAGTCGCTCGGTGGATGGAAACAACCCAGCCAGCCCCCCACTCCACTCCAGTCCCACAGCCACACAGCCCCCAGGCCCCACAGCTGTAAGTCAGGCAGGTTTCAGTGCAGCTCGGCTCTGGTAGAGGAGACACAATCCTCCCTGAACATAACATGGTATGTCCAGGCCAAGCATTAAATGTTAGTGCAGCTCTGGGAAAGAGAGAGAGAGAGAGAGAGAGAGAGAGAGAGAGAGAGAGAGAGAGAGAGAGAGAGAGAGAGAGAGAGAGAGAGAGAGAGAGACAGAGAGAGAGACAGAGACAGAGACAGAGACAGAGACAGAGACAGAGCAAATGTATAAATGGCAACAAGGAAGGTGCCCTGTTTGTGATCTCGGAGCCATGATGGTCACACAGTTCCTGTCAGCGATTATGTTGACACAGGTGAGCCAGGTATTCTGTAAACATGTATTTTATGATCTGTCTCTGTCTCTGTCTCTGTCTCTCTCTCTCTCTCTCTCTCTCTCTTTCTCTCTCTGTCTCTCTCTCTCTCTCTCTCTCTCTCTCTCTCTCTCTCTCTCTCTCTCTCTCTCTCTCTCTCCAACTGTGTGTCTCTCTCTCTTCCTCTGTAACTGTCACTTTTGTGTCTTAGTTGTTCACACGTACAGAGAATCACAAATGCTGCCTACAGTACACAGCTCTCCGTTGACATCCATCTTCCTGTGTGATTTTATTGATTCAGATAAGGAGACGGATGATCGATGGGGAGACAGGGGAAATGACCATAGACACACTGGTGAAGTCATCTGATGAGGTGAGCTGAAAGATGAGGTTCTCGCGCAGCTTAAGGACGTTTGAGATTGATGTCCTCCGGTTAGCCGGACACATAAAGATCGAGAAGCGGACATAACCCTTAAACAAACCTGCTCAAAAGGGCCTGAAATACGGAGCCATTTATTTTATGCATCGCATTCTTACGTTGCTCAAAACCAAACGTGAATGATTTTATTCCCATAATTTACACACTATGGGTCCTTTGAGGATTCGCAGCGTTCAAGTGAGCTTTTGATCATTTTTTCTTCCCTCTCTCTCTCTTCTTCGTCTTCTCCCCATTGTGGAAGTTCTCTCCGAAATGGCAGCAAAAACAGCTTGACTGTCCCACTGAGAGCGTCGGGGCTGACTTGAAAGCCTCCTCTCTCGGGCAGCTTTGACCGATTATCTCAACCAAACAAAAAAAAAGACCTCAAGCCAACCCCCAAAACTAACCCCACACACTCAAACCCAACTCAAACCCTCAAACAAAAAAAACAAAAAGCCTACCTGTCCATCAACCCTGAAGACTAACTCGTGTCAGCCCCATTGAAAAGGAGAACACGACGGGGAAAAAGGGGAACACGACGGCACCTGTATAATAGTACTCCAATGCTGTAAATCACCTCATAATAGTAAATGGGCCAGATCATTTTTTTTCTCTTTTCCCTCGTTTTTGAATGGGGGGTAAATCATGAACAGCTACCCCGACACAGTCAGCTGCACTCGGCTTGATGGATCAGTGCTCCCCGCTGCCTGATGCAGCTCCAGCTCTCTGATGAGGCTGATGGCTTGTCAATCAGCCAGCACACAACATGGATGGAGGGGGGCCCCATCTCTCTCTCTCTCTCTCTCTCTCTCTCTCTCTCTCTCTCTCTCTCTCTCTCTCTCTCTCTCTCTCTCTCTCTCTCTCTCTCTCTCTCGATATATTGGTTACATCTTTTGGGTGAACACAATGATTTTTGCAAGCTGTGCCGTATCTGCAAGCATGAGATTTGATGTCATGGATTCAGAGCCCACTGTTTTTATGTGTTTTGTTTTTGAAAAAGGAAAAAAAAAATCCTTCTTTCCCCAAAACAATATTCAGGAATGCTTGTTTACGTGGATTTCTGCGAGAAACAGAACAAGGTGACCCTGAGGGAAAAGCTAATTGTGTGCATGTGTGTGTGTGTATTTGTGTGTGGGTGCATGCGTGCGCGTGGGCGTGCGTTCACGTGCGTGTCTGTGTGTGTTTGTGTGTGTGTGTGTGTGTGTGTGTGTGTGTGTGTGTGTGTGTGTGTGTGTGTGTGTGTGTGTGTGTGTGTGTGTGTGTGTGTGTGTGTGTGTGTGTGTGTGTGTGTGTGTGTGTGTGTTCTTCGGCAGAGGTATATCGACAGGGGTGTGAGGACATACACTTGGACCCAGGTCAACGGCACTGATTATAGGTATGGTCTTCTAGTCCAGTGGGGGGGTGTAGTACAAAGTTGGTTAAGAGATAAACCTGCTTTAGTTAACCCAGACGTATAGTTCTCTCCTCTTCATTCTCCTCTTAAAGCAACATTAAGTATTTTTTAATATTATTGTTGTTCAGTCATGGAATTGTCTACAGTAAGTAGGTAAAATGTTTCCAAAAGTATTTCAATGTTTTACCACAAGGTCCAAGACACACTTCCCAAATCGCGTTTTCACCCTCCATTCACAGCAATTGCTAAGTTTGGAGGGGCTTGCTTTCTCTCTCTGCAGTACATTTCTATTATAGACAATTGCACATCAATGTGGTGACCAAAATGACAAAAAAACTGCTTAGTGTTGCTTTACTGTAAATAAATAAACAAATGTTAGCAATCTCTCCCACAAATTTGTTTATTTGTTTATTTCTCGGATCCCCATTAGCTTTGGCCTTGCCTCAGCTATTCTTGCTGGGGTACACTATGATGTCATGTAAATAATGTTTACAACTACCTCTGGGTTAAATAAACTAAGTTTGCCACTCAACCACCTTTGTAATACGCCCCCCCAAGCACCCATCCTCAGTGTTAACACTCCAGACGTTTCCATACAGTAAGATTTGCATTCCTCTGCTTTACATTACACAGTGTTACACTAATTTCATTGAGTGTGTGTGTGTGTGTGTGTGTGTGTGTGTGTGTGTGTGTGTGTGTGTGTGCGTGAGTGTGTGCGTGAGTGATTTTGTTTGTGTGTGTGTGAGTATGAGAGAGAGAGCGAGAGCGAGAGAGAGAGAGAGAGAGAGAGAGAGAGAGAGAGAGAGAGAGAGAGAGAGAGAGAGAGAGCAATCCTGATGTGTGATATGGCATGGTTGATGATGTGGTTGTTTATGTTGTTTTTTTTATTGTGTGTCGCAAACAAACACAGTTATTCATGTGTTACCATGAACACATTTTGTGCTTCGCAGTTTGGCCCTTGTTTTGCCCGAGTACAGTCAGCATTACATCAAAGCCAACCTGGGTGAAACTATCCAACAGGCCCAATGTAAGTATCGCCCTTCTGCACACAGTACATCCTCCTCCTCTACTATATGTGTTCACTCTTCAACTCAGTAAATTAATGATCAGGGGCGGCTGTAGCATACTGAGCCAATCACATGTGGTAAGTAGCGGGGTAAACATTAAATATGATCACAGGGCCACGTGTCATTGTCATCGGATTCGCATCGAGTCGCAGCACACCGCAGGAGTGCCTTGGTGCGGCTCGGTTCATGCTGTTGCGTGACATTTAATTTAGGAGCCAATTAGAGCCACTGCTGTGTGTGTATGTGTGTCTGTGTGTCTGTGTCCGTGTCTGTCTGTGTCTGTCTGTGTCTATGTGTGAGAGATAAAGAGACAGAGAGAGAATGTGTGCACATATTTACAGTATGTGCGTATGTGTGGAAATATATGGTTATACAAGATATCTGTGCATCTGTGGAATTTGATCGTGTGTGTTTGTGTGCGTGTGCTTGTGTTTGTGTGTGTGAGCGTGTGTGTGCGCGCGAGCGCGCCTTTCTGTATGCTGCCACATGTGTATCCACCAAATCTGACATGGCCTACAGGGGACATTTTATCTGTCAGGCGGGTTGCAGCACCATATGGTGTCATCTATCCTCATATTCATTAAATGTTAAACCTGCTAGAGTTAGAGGCAGGACTCGCAGGGCTGGAATGGACAAAAAATCAGGCTGGGCATTTTTTGCCAAGACCGGTGTGCCAGGCATTGAGAGAGACAATGAAGCCGGTGGCAACATTTTTAGTCATCTATTAAGAGCTATTTTGACCACAACAGGCAAAATGAATATTTAAATCTGACTGAGGTCAGCTGTAGTGACACGAAGCCTGATACCACTACATTGAGGGGAGGACCAGGCCAAAAATCATCAACAGTCCACCGGGCAAATGCCTTGCATGCCTTATGACCGATCCAGCTATGGGCAGGAGTCTTTCCTAACCCAACACTCTGTGCTTATGGCAAGGCACGGCACAGCATGCTGGTGAGAAACACCTCGCTACCTCGTCTGCGCCCTGCGCTTCAGGTACGGCTGAGACGTGATACTTAATGACAGGAATCCTCTCAGGTTCGTGACTGAAGTCGATGAGTGTCGTGAAACAATCTGTCACCGGGTCTTTGCCGCGTGGGAAATGGAATCGTGTTAACATGCATTATTGGTTTAAATTTCAGGCCATCTGTTTAAAGTAATGATATGGAGTCGCTGAGAACATTGTACTCGAACATGTCTTGCTTGTGTGTATTTGGACGTGTATGTAGAATGTACAGTATGTATGTGTGTACGAAATGGCTCAAATTCCAAGCAGTTGCTTTTAGGGTGAAAAAAAAATCCTGCGTGATGGTTTAGGCAGACCTCGTTGAAGTCACAGGCATGATAAAGTGTCAAAAGATTATGTCCAGGAAAGTGTTTGTAATCTCCAGGATCAGGGCAGAGATTTGTCTTTTAAACACAATTCCAGCTGGCTTCCACCCATCCCGCCTCTGAAGGCCAGGGCTTTGATCGTGCCTCTCCCCCCAGGTCGGGAGGCCTTGTGTCGGGCACTGAGTGCAACGGAGCCTCCCTATCCTCTGGGCCTCTTCACTCTCCTCCTCCAAACTGTCCGGCGCACTCCCCCAGTTACCGCAAAAAAAATGGCATAAGTCACGTTAAAGTCTGCTAAGGCATGCTGTTCAGGACAAGGCTTACTGTAATGCTTCAGAAGCCAGCACGATCAAACTTCGTCATTCTGGCCGTTATTGGCACGAGTGACATGAGAAACCTGTGGTCTCGTACTGTGCCGAACATCCCTGGCTGATTAAAAAGGGTTATTCACAGCTGGAGGGGACCGTCGAGGACCACTGAAATACACCTCCAGTCAAGGAAGGATAGAACACCAAATATATAAGTCTGTTTATGAACAGGCATGAAAGAAGCCAGAGTCCCTGTAACCGGCATTAGATTCTGTACACTTGAAACCATGTGCGGAACGGAACGGTCTTCACAGCTCTCGCTAAAGCAGCTACAGTACCCTCCAGAGGCCTCTGATATTCGACTGATATTCTTGTGAGAAACATTCCGATAGTCAGCTCCTTTGGGTGGCGAAAAATGTTGTCCATGAGGAAATAAAAAAAACAGCTTTTCTTTTTTCCTTGTAATTACTTTCACCTTGGAGCGCACTCTGATGTAAACCTCAGACGAACTTTCTTCAGAGAAGAGAAACAACAAGATATGAGTATCTCCCCAAAGCATAGGAATACAACACCACCACCGTTCATTACGAATACTGATATTATAGTAAACTCAAACCTTGGAGTGTGGGCCAGCTCTTAGGATGAAGTCAGCATGCATAATCTATTAGATGCGCCTCCATAAAATGCGGATGAATTATTATGCCTTTCTATTAGCATACATAACCAACGCGACCCCTTTTACGAATTGTGTGAGGTCATCATCAGGAAACTGTCTGCAGTCTGGACGAGCGCCATCATTTAGTAGAGAATGATTACCATAATGCACTCCCTCCTTAATGTGGAAGGATGCGCGCACACACACACACACAGACTAGCTGTCAAGGCGCAGGGCTTCAAAGTAAAATGGCTCTCCTGCCCCATCCGCCGATGTGTAATTTACTCCTTCTCCTTGCCTCCTTGGCTCTTCCGACTGACTATATCTTCCTGGTTTGTGTTGGAGGTGCAGCGCTTTAGTAAAAATGTCTGTCAACTGATCTGTAATTTACTTTTCTCTCTCACCTCCTTGGGTCTGCCTACTGACTGACTCCCCTCTTCTTCCTGCAGCATTCTGGGGCAAGTACCGGGCTAAATCTTTACAAACTCTCACGTTTTGCTTTTGTTTTTGTTTTTGTTGCCCCTCATATTGTCTCCTCTCACTCGCTCCATCTCGAATCTCCGCCTCACTGGCACTTGTGGGTTTTTATTTTTTTCACCTTCTTTCTCTCCTCCCAAGCTCATCACCGCTTCCCCTCTTTTGTCAACGGGACGACCGTTGTTGTTTTTTGTGATCGGTGGTGCGCTTGCATGTGAATCTTCACTTACCGCGGGAGCCGTTAAGTACATCTTGTTTTCATCCTGTTTGCATGAGCTTGTGATGAGTCCACCCAGTGTAATTGAGGCCTGCTCATTACCGCGCTGGCCTGGCACCAGGGAGTGTTTGTTTTTGCTCTCTCTCTCTCTCTCTCTCTCTCTCTCTCTCTCTCTCTCTCTCTCTCTCTCTCTCTCTCTCTCTCCCCTTTCTCCTTTCTTCTTTTTTTCCTATTTAATTGCCACACCTCTCAGACAGAGCCTGACCATTTTATCACGTATTGCCAAGCAAAGTCGGGTCCATTACTCAAGCTCCTATAATTAGCTGAGCCAGCGGCATGTTGTGTCTGCAGCCTGGAGTGGGTGTCCGTCTGTGTGTGTGTGTGTGTGTGTGTGTGTGTGTGTGTGTGTGTGTGCGTGTGGGTGTGGGTGTGTGTGTGTGTGTGTGTGTGTGTGTGTGTCTGTATCTGTGTGTGTGTGTGCGTGTGCGTGTGTCTGTGTGTGCGTGTGTGTGTGTGTGTGTGTGTGTGTGTGTGTGTGTGTGTGTGTGTGTGTGTGTGTGTGTGTGTGTGTGCATGCATGTGTGCGTGTTGTTTGAATCTCAGTAAAGCTGGCTTTTGGCAGTCTACTGCTGGGTTGAGCAAAGGCTGATACGGTGCCGAACAACACAGTGGAGTGGACCTCCTGCGGACAGGAGCGAGTCGGTGCTGTTTGTGTTTGTCTGTGCGTATGACTCACACCAAGTCCCCGGCCCAACCCAGTCTGAACCGGGCCCTGATGTTCTAGTAAAATAAAAAGCGCCCCATCGGCAAGGGCCATTAAAACACTGTGACTCAGCATCTTTTAAGATGCCATTAACCACACATTGAAATCAGAGCACATTGTGCTGTTGGAGTGAGAAAGGTGTACGAGCCGTGTAGGGGGTCCAAGAGCTTTTAGACTGAAGGTGGTAAAAAGGCTAGGTGAAATTTCGGCTAGGTGAAGTCTTGGGATTTGAAAGTCTTTTGAATCTTTTCAGTGTGTGTGTGTGTGTGTGTGTGTGTGTGGGTGGGTGTGTGTGTGGTGGTGGTGGTGGGGGGTGGTATGTGTGTGTGTGTGTGTGTGTGTGTGCAGTGTGTGTGGTGTGTGTGTGTGTGTGTGTGTGTGTGTGTGTGTGTGTGCATGTATGTGTTTGTTCATCCATGCATTTGTACATGTGTATCTTTAAGTGTAGCTGTGAGTGTGTGTGTCTGTGTCTGGGGGTGTGTACGTTTGTGAGCAGGATTGTGTTTTTGTGTTTGTTCAACTATTGTTTGTCAACTTTTGTATCCACTATGTGCATGTATGCATGTGTGTTCTCCCGTATGTGTATTCATGTCCACTGTATGTACTCTGTGTGTATGTGTACATTTTCTATGTGTTGTGTGTATCGGTGCAGTAGGGGGATGAGGATGTCATGTCATGTACGATACGGTGCAGGGATCAAGGTTGCCGCGAGCAGGCTTATCCTTACTCCGGGTCCATCTTTTTAGCAGCCTCCACGGAGCCCCTGGCCGTGGATCAGGTGTCTGGGACCGAGCCAGAGTTCAAAGCAAACCCCCGTAAAGCGCATGCAGGCAGGCCTGCCGACCGGCCGGCCGGCCGAGACTGGACCACTTGGGGCAGGGTGGGGAGTAAGAGTAAGGGGGTTGGAGGGGTAGTTGGGGATTGCAGGGGCTGGTAGCGGTGTGGGGGTATGGAGGGTTTTTGGGGGGGACGTGGGGTTGGGGCTTAGTACGTAGCCATTGGGGAGCAGCACGGGTGGGGTAATGGAAAGAGCAGACGTGCATTAACACGGGGCGACCCGTGCACTGCACACGCACTGACACAACACACACACACACACACACACACACGCACACATACACATACACACACACATACACACACGCACACATGCACATACACACACACACTTATGCAACTGGCGCGTACACACACTGACACACACACACTTCACATAAGCCACCGCAGACGTGCCGCAGAATGTATCCAGACCCAAATCTTAAAAGCCGCTGTGGCTTATGATACGCCTGAAGAAAAAGTGATGACTGACACCCAAATAGCACCACACCAGTATTTCAAGACTGAATAAACACTCTTTAAAAACCATTTTTTACATTCATGAATTCATATGCTGTACTATTTAATAATAATAATAAAAAATGTAAATTACATTTTTATGAAC
>NC_085860.1:35444018-35449018 GCF_034702125.1 Engraulis encrasicolus
GATGCTGGCCTCACTGCAGAACTGGTTAAGCTGTGGAGTGAACAGACTCTGTAAGTTTTGTGCTGCACACACATACACACACACGCATGCACTCACACACACGCACGCAAGCACGCACACACACACACATGCACGCACATGCACACACACACACACACACACACACACACACACACACACACACACACACACACACACACACGCACACACACACACACACACACACACACACACACACACACGCACACACCGCGAACTTGGAACCAACTGACCGCACTGGCTTTTTATCTGTGGTCCAGTTACAAGCATGGATTATGGCAATAGCAACCATCTCTCCGAGGACCCCGCGGCTTCCAAAAGAAGCCGTGTCTGTTTCTTACAATATGCTCTGTGTGTTTATACAAACACTTACAGACACACATCCCCTCCTCGAACAAACCCTCGCCTGGATGGACACACACACACACACACACACACACACACACACACACACACACACACACACACACACACACACACACACACACACACACACACACACACACACACACACACACACACACACACACACACACACACACACACACAGTACTGTACAAACCCAAACTACTACACTGGCCTTAATTCAGTGTTTTGGCTCCGTTTTTGACCAGTGGAACCAACGGAAGTCTCCTGTTCGTGGTCTCAAGTAGAAAGCATAACTCAGGGCAGCCGGTCCCCGAGCTCGCTCCCAGCAGCCCCTATGGTGTCCATTCAGTAAACACAACCCAATCCAAACAGCATGCATCACTTATGTGTGGAGTGCAGAGTGTGTGGGTGAGTGTGAGTGTTTGTGACTCTATGTGTGAGTGTGCGTGTTTGTGACTCTGTGTGTGTGTGTGTGTGTGTGTGTGTGTGTGTGTGTGTGTGTGTGTGTGTGTGCGTGCGTGTGTGTGTGTGTGTGTGAGTGTGTGTGTGTGTGTGTGTGTGTGTGTGTGTGTGTGTGTGTGTGTGTGTGTGTGTGTGTGTGTGTGTCTGTGTGTCTGTGTGTTTGTGTCTGTGTGTGTGTGAATGTTTGTCTACATGAGTGAGTTTGTGTGTGTGCATGTGTGAGTGCGTTTATGCCAGTGTGTGTGTGTGTGCGTGTGTGTGCGTGCGTGTGTTTGTGTGCTTATGTGTGTGCATTTATCCATGGTGTGTGTGTGTGTGCATCCGTTTGTGCCTCGGTGCGTATGTGCCTGTGTGTGTATTAGGGGGCCTTGGGGTTACTGAGGCCCTCAGGAAGCCTGCCAGAGTAGAGCAATAGTGGTGCTCCAGTGTGTGTGTGTGTGTGTGTGCGTGCGTGCGTGCGTGCGTGCGCGCGTGCAGGCGTGCGTGTGTGCCTGCGCGCGTGTGCATGCGTGGGTGTGTGTGTGTGTGTGTGTGTGCAGAAGTCACCAGCCAAGTAGAGCTTGCGGCATCTCTGCCTGCTCTTCTCTGCTCTGCTGTGCTCTGCTCTGAGAGAATGGAAAACTGGACAACATCTCTCCACATCTCAGCCCCCTCCTAGTCCCCTCTTCCGGACTCTGACCCCCTTTTTCCTCGCAGTCCCTGTCTCTCACGTTATCTCCCTCTTGCTCTTGTCTCTTTTCCTCTCTTCTCCTCTCCCCCCCCTCTCTCTCTATCTGTCCATCTGTATCTGTAATATGATCTCTGTGTCTTTCTGTCTGTCATTCTATGTGTCTCACTCTCTCCTTTGTTTGTCTTTTACCTTCTCTGTTTCCTGTTACCTGTCTTTTCTCTTTTTCTGAAGGCACAAAAGTCTGCGTGTGACTGTGTCTCTTTGTGTTTGTCTCTGTATGTCTATTGCTGTGTCTGCATGTGTGTAGGTGTGTGTTTGTGTGTGTAGGTTTGCACACCCCCTCTTGTACAGTATATCTGTTAGGAATCTTCTGCATAGTCTTGCCATAGTCCCCTCAGCATAAAGACAGCATGTGTAGTAGGGAGCATAGTGCATAGTGCAGGTGCAGGACAGGAATGGCTTCTCATATATAATAACCGTGTCTGATTCGCAGAGATGGCGTCTTGGCCCAGTTCGTGGTTACAGATGGAGGGATCACGCGCGTCTACCCAAAGAGGTACAATCTATTTACTCAATCGCTACCCCGCACCCCACTCCTACCCCCTTCCCCGTCCTTCGCCCTTTCCCGATCCTCCTAAATTCCCCACGACCGTCTGAGCGACTGTGTTTTGAGTCGAGTCGACTGTGTTCGGAATGAAAGGCATTACACACACACGTAAAACAGTAGGGGAGAAGAACCCAGACACATGTGCCGTCAGAGTTGTTTGGTTTTGTCTTTCGGGGGCGGGCTGCGGCGCGGGGCCGTTTGAAAGTTAAGTCTGTATTTTAGGCATCTTTACGTGTCTGGGGAGCTCCATAAAATTGGTACTTCATCAGTTTTAAATGTCCAATTTATGCCTTTGAATAATGCATTGTGTATTTTGCTTATGAAAGCCAGCCTTCGCCCAGGCTCGCAGCTGTACGGCTTTCCATGCTAAATCACACTGAAACTGCACCACTGTATATTACCATCTATTTCTGTTTGATTTGTTCTTGGATCGACACTCCTCTCTCTCTCTCTCTCTCTCTGTCTCTCTCTCTCTCTCTCTCTCTCTCTCTCTCTCTCTCTCTCTCTCTCTCTCTCTCTCTCTCTCCCTCTCTCTCTCTCTCTCTCTCTCTCTCTCTCTGTGTTTGTGTGTGTGCGTGTGTGTGTGTATGTGTGTGTGTGTGTGTGTGTCACATCATGTGTTTCAGTGCTGGCGAAGACTTGAGTGTGACCTACGAGTCTAGCTTTTACAAGCGCAGTCTGGACAATGATATCTACATATTCACCGCCCCATACCCAAACAGTGAGTTATGCACAGACACACTTGCACACAGCCAGACCGTAAGACACACACACGCACGCACGCACGCACGCACGCACACACACACACATGCACGCACGCACGCACATACACACACACACACACACACACACACACACACACACACACACACACACACACACACACACACACACACACACACACACACACACACACACACACACACACACAAACTGTCCAAAAGCATACATTGCCTTAGATCTCTCTCCAGGAGAACATGTAATCATTAAATAAGATGTTGAAAGGACTTTATAGAGATCACACTTATTGCCCATGTAGTCTAACACAAATACCCTCACACACACACACGCACACGCACACACACATACACACACACACACACACACACACACACACACACACACACACACACACACACACACACACACACACACACACACACACACACACACACACACACACACACACACACACACACACACACACACACACACAGAGATACCTATACGCAGGTTGGCTGCTTCCATCTGGCTTATACTTCAACAAGATCAATCCGAGCATCTCTCCCTTACCCTTGCTTTCTCTCCCTTAGCTCTCTCTCTCTCTCTCTCTCTCTCTCTCTCTCTCTCTCGCTTTTAGACACTATGCTCTTGTGGGACAAATGCTCGTCTCCCTGCCAAGAAACACGAGAGGCCCAGTCGTTCTTGTTTCATCAAATTTCTTGACATTAATCGAAAAAGCAGAGACGCAGGCGCAGAAGTGCTCGGTCTCCACAGACACATTCCTTTCGAACATGACCATCTCTGCCAATTTCTGCTCGCTCGCGCTGCACCGTGCTGCCGCTGCCGTTGCTGCTCTGCGCTGCGCTGCCTCCCGTGTTCCTCTCCCTCTTCTCTGGGTCCCTTCTGTTACACCTCACCGAGCACAGCAGCCCTGGAGGCGGACATGGCGAGAGAGAGAGAGAGAGAGAGAGAGAGAGAGAGAGAAAGAGAGAGAAAGAGAGAGAATATGTATGTTTCTCTCACTTCTACCCCTGCTTCTTTCGATGTATCTCTCTATCTCTTTCTCTCTCTCTCTCTCTCTCTCACTCTGTTCCCTCTCTCTGTCTGGTTCTCTGACCTAGCGACAAATTACAGCTATTACAGCTGTGTCACCCTAGTGTGCCCTGCCTTGAGGAAAACACAGAAAATGTGTGCCATATTTGGCCTTGTGACGGCAGAACAGGGCTCTTTCTCCCCCCGGATCTTACCTGGAGACAAATGAGTGCCCTAACAGCCATTACACCCTTGTGTGTGTACAGTGTGCCCTTCTTCCTGTTTTAAGAATGAAAAAACACAAAGTTTTGACCTTATGTTGCCAACATTGTTTAGCCCCACTCATGTTGGGTTGAAGGTTCCAAATGATGTCACCAGGAGCACGGTCAGGGAGGTGGTCGATGTGAACATGAGTTGGAATGCTTAAAAAAACAAAGTGGTGACCATGTTTGGCCTTGTGTTGTCTACATTTTTTTTGGCTCCACTGGTGTTGGGTTAGAGGAGCGAAATTACGAGACCAGGAGCACGGTCGACAAATTGGTGCTGTGTACAGGATGAATTGATCACAAAGAGGCAAAATAACTGCCCTGTTTGACCATGACCTCTTGTATTTTACCTCACCGATGCATGACAGAGCCGAGCCGAAGTGAAATGGCCAATGTGAATGTCAATTTTGGGAATTAGCAAAACAATCAAAATGGCCACCAGGTTTGACCTTGTATTCTGTCTCTTTGTGCCCCACTGGCGCAGGATTGAAGGAGCCAGGTTACGAGTCCGGCATCATGGTCAGCAGGGTGGTGGATGTCAACATTGATGGTGTGATCCTCAAGCCTGCCGGTGAGTGACTGCAATGGTGTAGGAGACAGTGGGTCACATTAGACTACCAATTCTGAAACTATTTTATTTCAGTGTGTCCATCTGAAAGGGTTTGATTGATGGTTAGCTGAAGCAACACATTTCATCCATTTTCCTCTTTCTACAAACATTCCACAGATGAGAAGTGAAATTGACTGTCATTTAAAATACAGAAACACAACCTGCCCCTCTAAGTATGATGGGTGCAGTTTTAGCTTATAAAGTTTGGGAAAGTTCATTAAT
>NC_085860.1:35456518-35469018 GCF_034702125.1 Engraulis encrasicolus
CAAGAGCACCTGCCCCTCCTGTGACTCCACCAAGGCCTTGAAGCAGGCGGAGCAGCCCTGTATCCTCGTATACACTCATATACACTAGCACTCAGACTTAGAATTACTTACTGCCTATATCCATGTTGTGTGATATTCATTATCATTTTGTATTATTAATGCAAGCAACAATGGTTTGCACTTTGCACGTTACTTTAAATATCTATGGCTTGATGCTTGATTGGTGCATAGAATCAGACATGTGGATATTGCCACTGTTCAGTAAATGCAACACAAAGTGGTTATATGGTTGTGAAATATAGTGATTAATTGGTAAATTAAAAATGGTTTAGGAGTCAAAAACATTGAATAGAGCAGCTAACAGGTAAATGGGGGGTGGAGGTGGTAGTGGAAGTTGATACATGAGCCATGGCAGCAGTCCTTAGCTACACACGTACGTAGGCCCACAAACAGCCAGCAAACAAGCACATCACCATCCTGGAACTGTTTTTTTTCTCTTTTTCTTGTGCTTGTGCTGTTTTGTTTGTGTGCTATTGCTCAGTCATTACGCCATAATTGGTGAAGTTTGACCAGGAGAACGAATGGCTCACGCATTTGTGCCAGGCCTGCGTAATCATTATGTTGTTATGCAATCAGTCATTCCGCATAATAGTCAATGAGGAGGAATATGTAATAAATCAGTTTGCAGATGTTCAATTGTCTCTGGAATTGATCAGCGCGCCAGGCAGACCATCTGGACGGCCTGAGCAGCCGAGGACGAAACCTGATCAATTGTTTGGAGAGAGCCATGCGTATGTTTGTGTGTCCACGCCTGTGTGTGTGTGTGTGTGTGTGTGTGTGTGTGTGTGTGTGTGTGCGCGTGTGCGTACGTGTGTGCGTGCGTGCGTGTGTGTGTGTGTCCATTTTTACAGTACGTGCATGTGTGTGTGTTCACACACTTGTGTGTGTGTGTGTTAATTTGTGAGCATGTGCATGCATCTTTGATTGGAGGATAGATGTTTGTTTACACCACTTAAAACATCTTCAAAGCCTCGCTTCTTGTTTGTTTCGAGGCTGCTTAAGCCTTGTGAACACATGTTCACTGCCGCCTTAAATGTGTAATGAGTTTTTAATGGGGCTTTAGCACCTACAGCTGAACTGGGAGAGAGGGGATTGTGAGGGGATGTTCATTGCACTGAGGCAGGGCCAGCAAGTGTAGTGCATGAGGGAGAGCAGTGCAGTGCAGTGCAGAGTGGGCTTGTGGCTTTTTCCTGAGTGAGTGAGCTCAGCTACTGGACCCGATCCTTGTGAGCTGGCGCTCAACCCTCGCTATCGGAAAGGACCGGATGTCTGCTTCGACAACGACGTTAACGTAAGTCAATCGTATAAGCATACAGCCCAGATACACCCGCTATTCATACACATCATCAACACAGACACAGAACCCATCAAGCACTCGCACAATGCAAACTACAGATGATTTCAATAATGGCGCTTTGTCTGAATTCCCCGCTAACACGTGCTGTACATCACAGCAGTTTGTGCTTAGGAACAGTGTTTGCTGCATCCATTGTTTGTAGTTTGTAGGTCTTTGGCCCCTCTTACAAATTCACATACTGAGTCTTTAAAAATGCTTTCCTGCATCTGTCAGTTTGTCATCCTCAATCATTGTTTTTCTCTTCTCCTCTAACATGTTCCCCCATGTTTTTTATGTTTGCACAATTCTATTCTTTTCCTCTCTTTTTCATCTGTCACATTTTCTTTGTTCCTTTTGCACACCATTGGCTGCCTGCTGTGTCCATCACTCTCAGGAGGAGTTTGTGTGTCCAATCACTGGTGGCTCCAATGCTTTGGCCTCTGCCCCTTTAATTGCTTCGCTGCACCTTTTGCCCATTGTCTACTCACTGAATGGTCAGTGTCTTTGTAGAGATTAATGTTAACATACTGTACGTAGTAGATACTAACATAGTGCTTGTGGATTTGTTAATTATTTATTTTATAGGAGAATGCTTGGCAATTTCAATGAACAGTACAACTGTTGTAGTGCTCACGATAGCCTTGGCATATCAGTAGCTACCCGACATCACAGCACTTTCTAAGATCCTTGCCATTCTAATGGGGGCATGGTTTGTTTACATGTATTAAGGAAATCTTTTACGCACTCAAAATATCACCCTGAAAGTTATGCAACATCTGCAAACACCTTACAATACAGCAATAACTTTTGGGATGATAGTTGGAGTGTGCTAAGATGGATTTGATTGTTTATTTTCAAATGTTGGCAATACAAGTCAAGTCAAGTCAGATTTTATTGTCACTGTCCTCATATGCACAAGTCATACAAGGAAAATGAAATTACGTTTTCTCTCTATACCATGCCAGGACAAAGACATATATAAGACTGTCATTTTATAGACTGACATAAAGTGCAAGACAGGACAGGTAACAAAATATGCAGCGTCTTCAGGCAGTGATAGGTCAAGGATAGTATTCTACTTTAACGTAGTAGTAGATACTAATGTATTGTTTGTGAATTTGTTATTTCTCAAAATAGCAACAAAATGCATCTCTGGTGTAACACACTATTTATATGTGATAATTCACTCTCCGTCATACAGTTACTCTGAGGGGGATGAAAATATTTGACAGAAGAATTTTTTCCTCTTTTGGATATAATTGATGATGATTTTTTTTGCCATGTCTGCTCTCCAAGAAAAAGATAGCATTTGGACATACGTCAATAATGTCAGATTAAATTGGTCTCGGTGGCTGGCTACCTAAGCATTTCAGAGTGTGCATGACTTGCCAAAGACATCAAATGTCATGCAGGAAAAAGCTCAAACACGCAAAAAAAATTCGGACACTTGTGACCTCGGCCTCATACAACCCTGCTGCGGCCCCGAATAGCACTGTGGAGCAGAAAGGGGAAGCTGTCACAGCTGTCACATGTGGCTGACTGCAACCTCCCCTTTCCTACCCATGCCCCCTCTACATGCTCTAACACACACACAAGCGTGCACACACACGTGGGCACACACACACACACACACACACACACACACACACACACACACACACACACACACACACACACACGCTCGCACAGGCACGCGCGCACACACACACACACACACACACACACACACACACACACACACACACACACGCTCGCACAGGCACACACACACACACACACACACACACACACACACACACACGCTCGCACAGGAACACACACACACACACACACACACACACACACACACACACACACACACACACACACACACACACACACACACACACACACACACACACAGCACCCGCCGCATCCAAAGACACTCATTTTAAGTCTCCAACAGGGCTCACACAGGTAGAGTGCAATTGACCCCTTCATTGGGGGAAGTGACCCTGTCTTCCTCTTTCCTCCGATGCGCTGCAGACCAGAGAGAGAGAGATAGAGAGGACCAGGGGCCGCTCCTTTTCCTTTCCTCTCTCGGCCCACAGTAAATGCTGAGCCCCAGCAGCAGTAGGGGTGTAAAATAATAATCGAAATGATATATCGCAATATAATCTTACGATTGAAATGAATCGCATCGTATCATGTGGCATTCTTAAGTATCGAAAATAATTGAATCGTTGGCCCCTGCCCAATGCCCTAGCTCCATAACATTATAGAAGTGGAAAAGTAATTCGAAAAAAGTCTAATCGGATCGTATTTTATCGTATCGTGGGGCATTCTTGAGTATGGAAGATTATCGAATCGCATCACATCGAATAATACGATATCGATATTGAATCGTATCGTCATGGAAGCTGTGATTTACACCCCTAAGCAGTAATTGGTGGGAAGTGGGGCCTTGCTGGTTCCTTGTTCCAGGCCCCGAGTCGACCATGTTTTCCAACCGTGTTTTCCTTGGAAATAAACAGAGGAAGCCCCAGCTGGCTTTCCGGGTGCTTTGACGGGCCCTGCTTGCCCTGTTGACAAAGGCCCTTTCCCTTATTCGAATCACCTCAGTCACCTGCATCTCTGTACACACACTCACGCACACACCCACACACACACACACACACACACACACACACACACACACACACACACACACACACACACACACACACACACACACACACACACACACACACACACACACACACACACACACACACACACACACACACACACACACACACACACACACACACACAGATCCCTCCCACCTCTGCCCTGACTACCAGCCCCCTTCCAAAAAAAGGCAGATTTTTCAAAAAATCCAAATGCAAGATATGCAGGCGAATTCGCTCCTCATTTGCATAACATTACATTTTCTTTAATAATTTCGCTTCGCTTCGCTCCTGTTCGCTTGCTTTCGCTTGCCTCCGCCTCTCTCATAGGAATGAATGGCCAAGTTCGCAAATTCGGGTGTATGTGTCCCTACCGTTAGGCATAGGAAGTCACAGTTAGTCCCTGCTAGTACTAGTGCAGTGCTGAGGGCCAAGGTTATGCAACCCCACTAATGCTCAGGCACTGTGCAGCATGGCAGGCAGGAAGCCACACAAACCACTGGCCTGAACACAGAGGGCATACTAGGACATGTTTTGACTTAGATGTGATCCATGCCTCGGCCAAATAAACCTAGTGTAAACAACATATAGAATAGGAACTGTACGTGTGTGTGTGTGTGTGTGTGTGTGTGTGTGTGTGTGTGTGTGTGTGTGTGTGTGTGTGTGTGTGTGTGTGTGTGTGTGTGTGTGTGTGTGTGTGTGTGTGTGTGTGTGTGTCCGTGCGTGCGTGCGTGCGTGTGTGTGTGTGTGTGTGTGTGTGTGTGCGTGCGTGCGTGCGTGCGTGCGTGCGTGCGTGTGTGCTGTTGCCTGTCTGTATGTGTACCTTCCTGAGCATGGGGGTGTGCGCCTGACTATTTGTCTATGTGTGTGTTCAGCATGTGTGCACTTTGTCTGAATGTGTGCCCTCCTTCCTGTGTGTGTGTGTGCGTGCGTGTTTCAGTCTGTGTGTAATTCTCTGTTCCATCCTCTGTGCAGGAGGATGACTCTGACTGTGGTGGAGCCAGCAACCTGATCCCATCCCTCTGGCTCACAATAGGACTGCAACTTGCCATGCTTTGGCTGCTCACAATGCCTACGCAATACTCATCCTGACCCTGAGACACCAGACACACACATACACCAGACACACAAACACACACACGCTCAAACACACACACACACGCACGCACGCACGCATGCACACACACACACGCACGCATACACACACACACACACACGCACATACTTAAACACACACGCATGCACACACACACACAGACACATCTCTACTTATGAAGAGAAAGTCATCATCTGGGCATGTACGTATGTGGGACATTGCCCCCTCCTTTGTCAGAAGTTCTGCTGAAGTCTTCACTTCAATCTTAACCAACTGGTCCAAACTGGTGCTTTTAGTACTGGTTGGCTTTGCTAAGTACCGGTTTTTAACTGGTCATCACTGCCCTTTAACGGTTCTACATCTCGCCATTATATTTTTGTCTTTTTTCGATTCACAATTTCTCATTTGAAATGAATGATGAGGGTCTGATGTAGTCTGTTATATACTGCCACACCGATAATTATTTCGACCAATTGAGATCTAGAGCTCTTAGGATAAAAGACAAATAAAAAAAAAACAGGCATTTTATGTGAAATCAGTTTCAACCTTTCAAACCAATGGTTTATGGATGCAGAACTATTCCACAGGGTTAAAACTACTGTAATTTAAAGGGAACAATAATGTATGGTATATGACACTATACCAATAATAGAATCATTCTGCTAAATGTGTCTGAGAAGCTGGGATGAAATTTGCATACAGCAGTTTTTGTGATCTCTTTCAGGGACTGAAATGACAGTAGATAATAGAGACAGTTAGACAGTTAGATATCAAATTAGAAAAATATATATATACTTATAACAGCAAGTAGAAACGGTATCTGCCATTGATATGAGAAGTGGCCAGGATTTGTACTTTTAAACTTTACCATGAAAAGAAAAAAAAATGTTGTTTCAGTCTGTCATTTGAAAACCAGCCAAAAAAGTACAGCTTGTGAATTGGAACTTGGTGTTACTATTTGCCAAATGATTTTTATTGTGGACAATGTTAGATATGCCAACACCTAGTATCCTCTTCGACTGCCACAGCTGAAGATTGGCATTGGCTAATTTGTGCAAAAGTGTGAACTCTGTATCAAAAGTCTACAAAAAAATGTTTTAAAAGCTTGAGCATCTGACTTCCCAGTAAATAAATAGCCCCATGACCTTTGCATGCTTTTGAGAGTGCATAGACTCCTCATGGGGACTTGTGATTCCATACACCCACCCTAATTTTAGTTTGATGACACAACCGAAGTCAAGTCAATTCCTCAGTGTTATCAGAGAAGACACTGCCAGCTCCTTTACGTAAGTGCTTGACAGCTTTCATCCACCCCAGTGCTCTGTAGACAGACACATAGACGATGACTCGTCAGCTTGGTTGAGTTAGCCAAAATGTGTTCAAGTTGTTTGTTTGTTTGCATTTTTTTGTTGATGCGCTTGTTTACTCAGCTGAATCATTGACTGGCTAAAGTAGACAGCAGCTGATGCCAAGGTTTTACTTTTTTTTTCTTAAGAAGTTGTCATAAACTATTTACTTGATGTCACAGTGTAGACCCATGTAATAAGCAAAAAAAGGCCTAACAATGTGTAATATGAGGTGCCACTTTATTTGGATGGACCGAACTGCAACAAACTGTTAACATGTTTATCAACTGAGTACAACCCTGTGTAGTGTACCATATGAGTCCTTTATCTGTGAACACTAACCATACCCTAACAAGCCTAACTAACCATCACCTGTGTTTGTCAGTGACAGTACTGTAATAACAAACCGTATTTGTTGAAGGCTTATCCAGGGCCAACCAAATTAAGTGGCACCAATGAATTCATTTTTTCGGGGGTTTTTTTTGAAAATGTAATATTTTTATTTATTTATTTTTGTTCATCCTAACCATGTTGTCCCAAGGCAGGAGTTCGGTCATATTTGACTGTTAGCCCAAAGCTGAAGGAGTTTCATCTTGTAATGAACCTGCAAAGAAGAAAAAAAACCTACCTTGCTTTGTCTTAAAAATATACCTCAGACTGTGGAGGATTGAATTTACATTAAGTGGCGAGCCACAATGGTTTTCCATTGGAAATATAGCAGGGAGTTCTTCTGAGGATGTATGTTTCATGGTCAGGAAAAAACAACAACAACGATGTAATCGCCATGGCCTTGGTTGAACTTACTTGTTTTGTTTGAACCTCTTGGTGAGGTTTGGAGTTGTGGCTCCAGACTTGAAAGTGCTCATCTGTCTGTGACACAAAGTAGCCTGTTAAACTCTCATACTTTTTGTACATCACACCTGTAACAACAACAACAACCAACAAATGTTAATGACATTATGATTGTGTTTAAAAATGACTATAATACGTGCAACTTTAGCAAAAATGTGAGTGCCTGCACCTTTTACTCCCAGGCCAGTCTTGAGTGCAGCTCATATTTTACATGTGTACTCTTATTTATCACCAGGAAAAAAAAGGAACCTTGTGAAAGGTTGTGTTATATGGTGTTGACATTTGGCCTAAACGCAATGCAGTATTTCCAAAGTGACTTCGGTCATGATGAAAAAAAGGAAAAAAGAAATGTTTTTTGTTTTGTCCAAAAGATTCATGAATGTCAGAAACATCCTGCATGTCAGAACGACAGCATATCAGAAAAAAACAATCATGGTCAATTGATTGATTAATTGATTGATCGATTGATCTGTCTCGCAGCTGCTGCCCTCTCAGCTATACTGTTCTTTCTTTTGTTTGTTTCTCTCTCTGTGTGAGGATGCCATGTAGCGTTATCACTGGAAGTGTTGTGGGTGTCGATGGTGCTTTTCAATCTCCTTTTCATTTGCGCTTGCCGGGGCTCCTGAATGACGCTGCCCTCGCAAGTGTTTTAAAAAAAAGAAAAAAGAGCAAAAAAGTCTAACAAAAAAGAGTCGCTCGATTTTGTGTGTGAAGCGGGAGGGCGGGTGTGGGATGGAGGGATTGTTGGTTGGTTTGGGAACCATAGGAGTTGGGTCTGGTTTATCCGGATTATCTGGAATTAAAAGCATATTGAGCTGGGTTTTGTTTTGCATCTTTGGCAATAAATAAGATCACAGGAGAGCAAATCATGTCGTTTGAATGTCTTTTGAGAAAGTTTGATCATGCCGTGTTAGCGAAATTAGCCACATTAACGGTGTAACGTCTGAGGGGCATATGGCTGTAACACGGTACTGTCTCCAAAGACATCCGATTGACATGATTTTTTTCTGTGGTGATTGTATTTATTCCCAAACATGCAAAAAAACAGATTTTCTTTCAACAATATTCTTTCAAGTTCGGATAATCCCTTTAAGGGACCATCTCTCATGGTCTAAATGCTTTGATTGTGCTTTACTCTTAATTACTCCTTTTTTTGTGGATCTTGACAAGCCTGAACTAATTTTGTATGAATTTGTACTCTCAATGTTATATAAGAAAAAAATATGAAGAGGAAAAAAACATTTATAAATATGGAAATGTGTTACTTCTTGTGCAAATATAATATATTCACAATAAAGTTTTATCATTATTAACCCTCTTGTGGATAGTAATTTCTGTCTTTACCAAAATAGAGTATTATGCTATTTTGATTGCATAAAAATTTACCTTGGTTCTGAGTGTGTGTGTGTGTTTGTGTGTGCGCGTGCGTGCGTGCGTGCGTGCGTGCGTGCGTGCGTGCGTGTGCGCGCACGTCCGTGCGTGCCTGAATGTGCGAACGTGCATGTGTGCGTGCTCGCGGGATATTGGATATGGTCATGTGAGTGTGTGTCAGTCTGTTTTTAATTATGGCAGGCGACTAATGAGCTAGCGTCCAGCGGCCCGAGCGCGTGCAGTACAGTACGTGATTGACAGAGTTATGGGTCATTACTGGGGCCGATGACAGAGTTAAATATATGTTCCCTAGACTGCAGTGGTTCTTTTATAGGACACAAAGCCATGGTTTGTTTAAAATGACAAAAGGTACAACCAGCAGTCAGAGCAGATAAAGCACTTATTAAAGCAACGGCAAAAGCAGACCTGGTGTGTATGTGTGTGGATGTATCAGAAGGACTTTGATGTGATTTTGTTCTCCACATATGAAAAGCATGAAAAGTTAAATACGTCACAGATACTCTTTTACATTGTCAAACACCACACTCACGCTCATTGAAAATCTCTCTCTCTCTCTATCCCTCTCTCTCTCTCTCTCTCTCTGTCTATCTTTCTCTCTCTCACCCTCTGTCTCTCTGTCTCTCTCTCTCTCTCTCTCTCTCTCTCTCTCTCTCTCTCTCTCTCTCTCATATGCCCACTCACACATGCCTGGGTATATAATAATGAAAGGATTGTTTCGCCACGGCCTAGGTGAACTTGCTATCAGAATGCAATTTCCCTCAGCTGTCACCTTTCACATCCATCAGCTTCACTAAACCGTTAAAAGTTTTATTCTGAAATTGTTTTAACACAGCCATGGCCATTAACATGGTACCGCCTGCACTGGCCCGCAATGTTCTTTTCAAACTCAATCTGAACCCAAATCCCAGGAAGATAATAACTTTTCGAATTATGGGGGGTAGTCTTAATGTCACAGTTGCACTGAAATGTTAACGTATACACTTTATCACTAAGAAAAAAAATCTCAGTGACAGCCTTGGCCAATACCCTCATAAATCAGGTAAACAAAAAAAATCCACAATGTTTTCTCTATACTTTATTCCATTGGGTTAATCTTTTTTTCTTTTTTTAAATGGTCAATGTGGTTAAGATTTGTTTATTTTACAAAAGCCCATGCTCTCATTCACAGCCCAATTGGTTGCAATGTGCAAAGGTCAACTACTGACTGCAATAATAAGGTTCAGAGTGGTAATTTTAGATAGAGTAAATCCATTTGCTCTGTGGCTTTACAATACCCTTCTCGTCATTATCCAATACATTCTGCCTTCCTGTTCCAGTATAGACCGAATAGAGAGAGACCCCCTCACCACCCAAAAGGAAGACATCTAAACTCAATTTCGGCACGTGGAAGATGTAGACCACACAAAGAAAATACTAGAGGCGGCAATTTGGTACGAGGATCGTTCAATTTCCGCAGCGTAGCCAATAGTGGGACCCCCGACCGCTTCCGCTTTGTGCAGGTAACTCACCCGCAACATTGTAAAGACCTAAGGCTCACTGACAGACAGCCTTTGCCCGTCACGGAGGAATTCAAGCAACCTCTTTTCGCAGAAGATGGGGGCCCGTGACCCAAAATTAACCCTCTCTGAGACCCAACTCTGACTTCCTTGAAGGAATGCCCACCCAAGACCATGGAAAATTGTGGCTAGAGAAGGGGGCCTTCAGAGTCCTTCAAGGCAGTGTGAGATGGTTGTTTCCCCGCTCTCTCCCGGCCTTGTAGCTTACCCTGTTTAGCCTGGTTACCCATGGGTGCCGCCAGCCAGGGAAGTGCTGTCTGAGTTACACCCACGGGAGCATCCAGGGGAACCGGGTAAAACAAGGGGCTGATCCTGGGTGACTGAGCGTGGCTGACGGTGCTGGACTGGCTGACTGAACCACAAACCAGCCAGGGCATTTTTGGCATAGGCCAGCCTCCCACCCCCTACAATTGTGATGGGCTCTGTCCACAATGGATGCACTGATGGGCCACCCCATCAACATTGTGGGTCGGTCTTCAGGGGAAATTTTGAAACTAACAAACAAACAAACAAACAAACAAAGCATCGCCCCTGCTGACTGTGGGCCCACCTGGATAATACCCTGTGTACCAGATGACCAGTCCAGTCCTGGTGGAGGATGGAGCCGGATTGGGAAAGGCAAGAAAGGCAAGCAAGCAAACCCACGCCCCAGTGGACCTTTCAACCAGGGTTGCCAGATGGGGCTGATGATTTCCAGCCAACAAAATGCTCAAAACCCGTCTGGAGGCACTAAATCCTATTCGCCCAATTCTATTGATTTCTATGGGAAATATTGGGCGGGTTTTCCTGCAAAATGTAAGTTTTACCCGCAGATGGTCATCCCAAGCAGCCCAATTGGGCGGGAAACAGCCCAATCTGGCAACACTGATTTCAACCACAGCTGACTCATCCGTGATGGCTTTTAGAGTGCTATTTATGAAGACAAGTGATGGGCTCTCTTGCCTTCACGGCTTGCTGGCCAGAGGCAATCCAGATGCGTGTGTGTGTGTGTGTGTGTGTGTGTGTGTGTGTGTGTGTGTGTGTGTGTGTGTGTGTGTGTGTGTGTGTGTGTTTACTTGGAGGTTTATAGGTGTATTTGTTGGCTGTAATTTTAAGAATTGTTTGATGTTTGCCAACTTCTTTGAAGCTGCTGTTTATCTGTAGCTACTGTGAGCGATCTTTTTGCATTCTTTAGTTTGGTATGTTGTGGGTAATGATTGTCAGAAAAAAAAAGTTTGTGCGTGTGCATGTGTGTGTGTGTGTGTGTGTGTGTGTGTGTGTGTGTGTGTGTGTGTGTGTGTGTGTGTGTGTGTGTGTGTTTGTGTGTACATGTGTGTTTGTTATCTGAGAGAGAGAGAGAGGGAGAGAGAGAGAGTAAAAAAGAGATGGGTGACATGTGGGGTGACTGTGTATTTGTGCGTGAGTGTGTGTTTGTATGTGTGTCTGTCTGTATCCCAGTGCATGTGTGTCTTGTGAGTTAGCGTGCGCCTCTAAGTGTGTGTATATGGTGGCAGGTTACTGGCAGTAACAGGATACCCCTGTAGGGCGGTCCAAGGTCATAGCCTCTCACATAGTTACCATTTCAACACATGCCAGCTCACAACTAATAACAAACAGATCAACTGTGTGGGGTAGGAAAATAAAACAATCTCTCTTCTTCGCCTGGTGACCCAGCCTTGCATCCTTTCTCTCTCTCCCTCTCCTTCTCCCTATCCCTCTCTCTCTCTCTCTCTCTCTCTCTCTCTCTCTCTCTCTCTCTCTCTCTCTCTCTGACCTCATTATCTCTCAATCAACAGCAAATGCAATTACTTTGTCTAGACACAATTTCTAGCAAACTGACACTTTGTCCACAATTGTCCGAGTGATTCCTTCACTCTCCAGTTTTTCTCTGCTGACAAGCCTGATCCTCGATATTGCCAATAATATGTGGAAGCAATTTTTCAATTTTAAGAGAAAATATTGTCCTTACAACCTTTAAGGCTCGTTTGTCATTTTAGTGTTGCCTTGAGTTGTTGAGTCTGTGTACTCTGTACAATGGAGTCTGTATAAACGTTAGTATGAGCACAAGCACTGGGAAATAACAATCTCCATCCATGAGAATGTGGGAAATGACAGAAATACGAAATGGAAAATTACAAATCCCGAAATGTTTTGATTTTAATTAACGGAGTAAACCCAATGTGCCTTGGGCAGCCCCCGTTTTGGTCGGATGGGTCCTTTTGAAATTCATTTTTG
>NC_085860.1:35474018-35479018 GCF_034702125.1 Engraulis encrasicolus
TTGACCCATTCCACAGCTGCCAGCACCAACGTCACCTCCAGGACGCCCACTACATACCTCCACACCACACACACCCAGGGCCGGATTAAGATGACCTGTGGCCCCTAGGCTACAGATTTCTTTGGTCCCCCCGGAAGGCCAATTTCGTGACAAATTGATATAGACATTGTCATAATTGCGAGAAATTAAGGATAACATGTCTACCAACTTTACTCAGCACGACAGATGATTTTTTTCAACATTGCATCCCGTCACAATTCAGCAATGTTTCACTTGTGGCCAATCAGGGGGCCCCTTGACAGGTGGGGGCCCCTAGGCTGCAGCCATATCTTGCCTGTGTGTTAATCCAGCCCTGCACACACCCAACCTCACACCCTCACCCACTATCCGCCACCTCCACACACAACCAAACTCACACCCTCACACCTCCACCCCTATCCACTACACACCATCACCTCCAGGACCCCCCCACTACCCACCTCCACACACACACACACACACACACACACACACACACACACACACACACACACACACACACACACACACACACACACACACACACACACACACACACACACACACACACACACACACACACACACACACACACACACACACACAACCTCACACCTCCACCCCTCCCACTACCCTCCAGGACCCCCACTGACGACCCACACACCTCTACCCACACCCACTACACACCTCCACCACCTCCACCACAACCCACTACCCACCATCACCACCTCCTGAAACCCCATTATCCACCTCTACACACACACCTCCACCGCAACCCACTACCCATCACCAACTCCAGGACCCCCACTAACGACCCACACACCTCCACCCACACCCACCACTACACACCTCCACCACCTCCACCTCCACCAACCACTACCACCACCTCCTGCACTCCTCCACTACCTACCTATACTGCAAAAAATAAATGAAATCATAGCAAGCTTTGCTTTTCAGAGTAAAAAGTCATAAAGACAATCTAAATTTAAGTAAAAATCTCGGTTTACTTCTTACATGCAATGTGTTTTATTTACAGTAGTTTTTACTTGAAATCAGAAGTCACAGCCACTGCTACAGTCCCACACCACCCCCAACTACGTACACCATCTACCACTCCACCTACCCACGCACCCATAACAACCACTGACACCTCCACCATAGCCACACCACTCACACTCAACACACCCGCACTCCACACTTACATCCACGTTACACACACAGCACTCAGAACCACAGCCTCACATCCACTCCGACACCCCATACCCACTTCCACCGATACTAGCACCACACCACCACAGCCACATCCTCACACACCCACACGCCACATTTACACCGTCGCCACACTTACACCCACTTTACACCGTCACCATGCATACCCACAACCACAGCTATAGACTCATACCCACTGTGGCACGCACATCCAGTCCACCCATAACCTCCACTACCCACACCCACACCCACACCCACACCCACACCCACACCCACACCCACAAAGCAGCACCTCTGGCCAACTGCTGGCTCTCGCTGCCCCACCTGCCACAGATTTCCAGCCCAGGATCTCAATCTGGCCCTGGGGTTTCCCCTCCTCCTCCTCCTCCACCCCATGACTACCCCTCTCCTGGCACCTACTCCCAGTCGCTGGCCGTTACTGCTCGCACACATGCCAGTGAGACCAAACACACCTTTACATCACAGGGCTTTTGCATGCAACAGGCACTGCACATAAACACATGTGCACACACACACACACTCGCACACACACACACACACACACACACTTGCACACACACACACACACTCGCACACACACACACACACACACATGCGCGCACACACACGCACGCATCGCACACGCACGCATCGCACACGCACACGCACACACACACACACAATGAAACATGGACACACACATGCACGCACGCACGTGCACACGCAGAAACACACACACACACACACACACACACACACACACACACACACACACACACACACACACACACACACACACACACACACACACACACACACACACACACACACACACACACACACACACACACACACACACACACACACACACACTGTCACACACAAACACTCTCATTAACATACTGTCCAATTCACTCTTTCTGAGATTTATGGGCATGTAGATGCACGCTAACATCTAAACACACAAATAGGGAGAAACATAAAAACAAACAAACACACACACACACACACACACACACACACACACACACACACACACACACACACACACACACACACACACACACACACACACACACACACACACACACACACACACACACACACACACCCTTCATCAACACAAACACACCCTTCATCAACACACACACACACACGCACACACACACACGCACACACACACACACACACACACACACACACACACACACACACACACACACACACACACACACACACACACACACACACACACACACACACACACACACACACACACACACACGCACACGCACACACTAAAAAACACAAACATACAGATGGGTTAATGACTCATCTGCGGATTATTTACTTCACAAGAGGCGAGGCTTGCTCAGAGCGGACCAGCATGGGGCTCAACAAAACGCCCCCTCGGTTTGTCTCGGAGCCTTGAGTCGTGAAAATGATTCAAGTCCCAGTCAGTAGTGCGCGAGACGGGACAGAAGGTGGTGGTGGTGGTGGTGGTGGGGCGGGTAGAGAGAGAGAGAGAAGTAGAGTGGGGGAAAGCTTGTGAGAGATGGAGGCAATTGAGGAGCGTGGAGGGAGAGAGAAAGACGGAGTGTGGGTGAGAGATCCAGAGTGAGAAGGGTAAGGGGAAAGGGTGATGGAGAGAAGGCGATGGAGATGGAGACAGAGAGAGAGAGAGAAAAAGACAGGGAGGGGGGAAAGCTTGCACAGATGGGCCCCGCTCTGCTTCATCAAGACCTAATCACGCAAGTGCTGGGGCTGGGGTTTGGGCTAGTGGTGGGCTCTGGAGCTGAGGCTGGGGATAGGGCTGGGGATAGGGCTGGGGCTGGGGATGGGGATCGGGATAGGGCTGGGGCTGGGGCTGGGGCTGGGGATCGGGATAGGGCTGGGGCTGGGGCTGGGGCTGGGGCTGGGGATAGGGCTGGGGCTGGGGCTGGGGCTGGGGCTGGGATTGGCGAAGATGTGGTTCCCATTAACACAGCGCTGGGCAGGAGCTGACCGCCCCGATAGCCGCAGCAGACCCAGGGTGCCCAGGGTGGGGAGAGATCCAGGAGTAGACCCCCCTCACACATACACACGCGCGGCGTGCCGGACACGCACAAACACACATACACACAGCTGCAAACACATGGACAAACTCACAGACATGCACACACACACACCACGCACCAAACACACACACACACACACACACACACACACACACACACACACACACACACACACACACACACACACACACACACACACACACACACACACACACACACACACACACACACACACACACAAAGAAAGGCACGTGGGACAGCCACACCCCAGCTGCCGAGCACACGTACAAAGTCCCTGGGCAGGAATTGGCGGACGTTATGCTGGACCCCCCCACATCCCACTCCTCTCCTCTCTCCTCTCCTCTCTCCCTCCTTCTCTCCCTCTCTCCCTCTCCCTCTCTCAGGTGGACCCACTCCAGACATGGCTGGACTGGCTATAGGGCATAAAGGGCATTTGCCTGGTGGATTGTTGAAGATTTTGACCTGGCCTTCTCCTCATTTGGATCAGTCCTCATTAATGGTGTGCATTGGCACTGCCCTTACGATTCGATTCAATTACGAATTGGGAGCTAACGATTCGAACCGATTCAGTCCGATTCTATGATGCATTGGAATGCATTATATTTCTACTGAAAGAAAACCAATTTTTCTTCAGTCATCGGGCAATACAATCAGTCAGGTAATGAATAACACTTCATTAGCTGTTGTGTGTATCAGTCCTGCAGGTTTCAATGCTTTGAAGTGCTTTCATTTAATTGAAAGGTCAATTTGCAGCGAAAATAACCACAGAAGTACTTGAAACTTAAATATGCTGCAGCAATTATGGCATTTACTGAATCGTTTATTGAATTTTACTGCCCCGCATTGCAATGCATTGCCGAATCGGCTATTCTTGACACCACCAGTCCTCATATCTCTACAGAAGGCCTGTCTCAGTCAGATATAGCATTTTGGCTGTTACGGTCAAAAAAGCTAACATTGCCTGACTAAAAATGTTGTACATTGTGTCTCTTCATGCCTGGCGGACGGATCTTGGCTGACATTTTGTTCGGCCCATTTTTTTTAGTCCCCGTCCAACCCTTTAGTCCAGAGCACCTTCCAGCAGGCAGCTGTGTAATGGCCACTGAAAAACCTGGCCACTATCAGCCCACTAATTACCTGGATGCGGTCTGACAGGCATTTAAGGGGAGAGGGATTGAATGGCCATCTGAAAACTGGGCTGCTTTTGTGCTGGGCCTCGGCGAGCGAAACAATTAGCCTCCTCGCGCCCAGACGAGAGACCCTTCGAACTGTCACCAGATGTTTTCATGTGGCGGGTCGGAAAAAAACTGCCAGGGCCCACGCTTTAAACACCTCTCCAGCGCCTGCAACTTTAGGAATCACTAAATAAAACGGCGACGTGTGTGTGTGTGTGTGTGTGTGTGTGTGTGTGTGTGTGTGTGTGTGTGTGTGTGTGTGTGTGTGTGTGTGTGTGTGTGTGTGTGTGTGTGTGTGTGTGTGTGTGTGTGTGTGTGTGTGTGTGTGTGTGTGTGTGTGTGTGTGTGTGTGTGTGTTCGTGTGTAGGCACATGGTGTGTGTGTGTGTGTGTGTGTGTGTGTGTGTGTGTGTGTGTGTGTGTGTGTGTGTGTGTGTGTGTGTGTGTGTGTGTGTGTGTGTGTGTGTGTGTGTGTGTGTGTGTGTGTGTGTGTGTGTGTGTGTGTGTGTGTGTGTGTGTGA
>NC_085860.1:35489018-35501518 GCF_034702125.1 Engraulis encrasicolus
CTAGCTTGTTTTGCAATTTATTAAGTTATTTCATTGAGAAGTTGATTCCGTAGGCATTTTCTTAAAAAATGCATAACACAAGTTCACTCGGGAAACATTGCGGTGTGCGGTTAGATTGTTCTGGCTTTGGTGGAGCATGCTGAAGAAAAATGTGTCGGACCCTACGCGGACCCCAATCATAAATCCACGGGCTGACAATAAGCAGTTCCTCGTAAAGAATTAGCATAATCCTTATGCATTACATTAGCTGTTTTGCATGTCCAGTGGTGGTTTATGACACTGAACGTCTAATTGGATGGATGGCTCGCTGGTGGAGTAATATCAGCCTACACACAGTTTCGCAACGAGAGGAAAGTTCTCCTGTGTGACTCAAACATTGCGCGCGTGGTCGTAATTGACTCCTCAGCAACATCTGGACGTCTACCCGTTTGGAGGAAATAAACGATGGACGTAAGAGGTTTGAAAAACAAAAGCAGAAGGTTTTTTTTTTGACCGTTCAACCCTTGCCAGATTTGGTGGTGAAGTTCAGTTTTAGACTTTTTTTAATGAAGGAGGTGAATTAGATTCAGTCTATTTGAAGTTAACATCAGTGTTAAATTTGAATTGAATTGGTCTGCATGAAGCTGACCTAATTAGATATTAGCTGGTCTCTGTCTCTGTCTGTCTGTCTGTCTGTCTGTCTGTCTGTCTGTCTGTCTGTCTCTATGTCTGTCTGTCTGCCCCCCCCCCCACACACACACACAGCCCAACCTTAATATCTTTGAAGGTCCCTTGTGGGGACCTTCCTTGAGGGTCCCTTCCATTCATATTAACCCTAGCAATAGCTAGATACTGCTAAACTGTGCCCAAACCAAAACAATCCCTAACCCTAACCTATCAGTGAAATGTTTTTACACTTTTACTTCTACCAGTAACAACAAAACTAACCCAGTAAAAGGGATCAAAACATGAGGGGTCCAGGAATTGGGCCCCACATGGAGCGAGGGCCTCAGCATGTGGGTGTGCTCCAATAACAGTGGCCTTATGAAGTCAGATTGGTGTAGTACACACACACACACACACACACACACACACACACACACACACACACACACACACACACACACACACACACACACACACACACACCGTCTTGCTTATAATTCTTGCCAAATGAAGTTATATTTCACACTCTCCCTGTCTCTGTGCTCACGTTCCATCCTAACATATGCATCACAGCCATTGTATTCCAGACTGTTAGCCACCAATACTCACATACCATACATGTGTCATCCATTGTTTGCCCAGACAAGACAATGAGCTCAAAGTCAGACAACACTCACAAGCCACAGATAATTGCTGTCGGACACTCATCCCATCCCATCCCATGTTCCCGTGTCTCTCTCTCTCTCTCTCTCTCTCTCTCTCTCTCTCTCTCTCTCTCTCTCTCTCTCTCTCTCTCTCTCTCTCTCTCTCTCTCTCTCTCTCTCTCTCTCTCTCTCTCTCCTTAGAATGATGAGTCACTCTAGAGTAATCAGACACTAATACATTATCCAATATCTTATTTCATCTTATCAATATGGGATGATATTTCCCATTCCGCTATGTAATTGCTCCTTAGATGTTTTGCCATTTCAGTATTTCTTTTCACTGTTTCTTCTCCCTCTTGGAAGATGATCAAAATATCACATCACAATATTCATCATTATTCCTCCTCCAAGTTATTTTATTGCTGTCATCATGATTCATATTGAAGGTTTATGGCGTATGACTTCACTGAAGACTCAATAACATATTGTTCAGTCATTCCAACTCTTCAGTTTGTTTGTCCCCCCCATTACCAGATAACATTTTGAGCGGCTCGGTAGCTCAATGGACCATTCATTCTCACAAAGAGTGAATAGAACTTGTATTATTGCAAAGACCCCTCCTACAACAGTGGGTAGCTCAACACCATTGTTTGTTTGTATACGAGTGCACTTCAGGTCACAAGTTGTGTGGTGGTGATCTGTACAATCACATGTCTCATTGGTTGCTAGAGAGCAAGAGAAACCCTCTGCAGGATTACCAGAAGAGTGATGGAGTTCGCCTCGTGACCTCCCCAGAGTCCTCCTACCCGACCAAGACGAGGAGGCTGAGCCTGGTCAAGTGTGCCAGGAGGTGCAGAGGGAACAGGAAGCTGCCTTGCAGGTATTGTATGGTTCAAGAACATGGCACAACCATGGGTGCATTCCAATATGCGACCTTGCATCCTCCACTTGTGCTTGTGGCTTCGCTCCGCCTCCTTGCCCCTCCTCCGTGGAGAAAACAATGCCGTTTACCAGCGGTCAGCCAAGCCAAAACATTTTTTGGGGGACTATTCTTCATTCACCATCCCAATTGTAAATGAGAAAATGACATTACAATTGAGCTTTTGCAAGATATTGAAATATAATGCTGTTGTCAGTGATGTCATCATGACATATTACTTCCTGGTACGAGGCCACAAGCATAAGTGGAGGACGCAAGGTCACATATTGGAACGCACCCCCGGTCTACAAGTCAGTGCTGAAAAGACACAGTTGCAGGTACTTACCAATGCAGTTTTAGCCAAATAAGTGAAATCCGTGAAAGTGAAAGCCCAACTAGGAAACTCCAATTCCCATCGTCATTGTGGCACAGCACTCCACAGCACACAAGTGTTCACTGCACACAATGAAATTGCATTTATGCTTCACCTCTGCAAGGGATAATAATGGATACCCATGGCCAAAAAACAGATCTTAACATTCGCAGCCCGATGTACTAACAGTTAGCATGCCGGTCATAACCAGGCAAGCAAACTAGGAAATCTATCAGGGCACTCAGCTGAAAGGGGGCTTCCTGGTAATGTACTTGTATTCAAATGGTGGCAATGACAATTGTGGGTGAGGAAACACTACCTTAATTCAAGGACAGAAAAGTGCAGAGGGAACAGAGCTAAAAAGGCACAGACATAATTTGTAGCCCTTTCTCGCAGATGGGATCGCCGGCGATCCTTTTCACTATTGCTATGACATTACTGAGAGTCTTAAGTAGCAGATTTCGACACGGTCATTATCATTTTCCGGGCAAAAAAGGTAATTACAGAGGCTCTACATGAAAGGGTCAATGTTATTGAATGGCTAATGGAGCAAAGGCCGAAATGTGCTTTGTCAAATGAGGCACACACACAACTTTTAACCAATGGTATTCAGGTATGACTCCAATGGCACATTCAGGCTGCCTGAGAACTGTGCCGGTGCCCGTTCCTGCACCTAATTTGGAACCGGCCGGCATGTTCACGTGCAGATATTAGCGTTGGTGAACTGGAAAGTTGGTTTGCACATTTTTTCTCTGTGAACCGTGACGAAAACGTGGACGTCAGCAGGTTCATACGGCTAACACAGTCAAGTGCGGAAAAAGTTCAGAGCCCGGTATGAACACGGGTGTTTTGCAGTTAAGTAGGCACGGGCAACGTTCTGGTCGGCCTGAAAACAATAACAACAACGCATCTACAGTCTCACATCTAGAGTCTCACATCTACCATGCAGTAGCCAACTAAAATGGCTTGCTGGTATGGCTCACAAAGATGCCTATAGCTTTTAAATCAGTGTTGTGTCTTATCCCAACTCCCAAGGTGTCTGTAAGCTTCTCTGTTCAAAGTATACCTTTTTCATACTGTATTATCATTACTTACCAATGCTATGAGTAACATGTATGTCATCTTCATGCCATTTCATGGTCAAGGCTGTGAAATGCAAGAATGCGTTTACAGTATACGGTCTACATTGCATTGATGTTTGTGAATGGAATGTTCCTTGGAATTTTTAAGGTGAGGGCAAGATAGACCTTCATCTGGACATCGTTTACAAACACTTTACCAAACCATGTTATGCAGGTTGAGGTATGGACCAAAAAATGGACACCCACGGCTACCAACCACTGCCTCTCAGCGAGACCAAAGGCAATGATTTTGCGGCCATGTTTTGTAGAGTGCTTGTGGTGTGGTTTTGTAGTTTCATGTTTGTGGAATTGGCTGGTTATATTCCACATCATGCACAGTTGCTCCATGAATCCATCACATGTGCTCGTCTGTCCTGAACAAAGACAATTACAGTTAACCCCATGGCAAAAATAACATTCTAAAGGATGTTTACTGCCTTGTGGAGATTCAGAGAGGGAGAATAATCCGATGGCGTTGAGATTGTTTTGATCTCTCAGTCAAGCCGTAAATGAGATGTCATTATGTTCATCCTCTAAATCCATGCTAGCCCAGTTTTATGTCAGTCCAAAGTTGTTTGCGGAATGCTTTTGATTACGAGCTGCTCATTCCAATTATCATCACTGGGGCCATTTGTTCTTTAAAGCTGTTGAAGATTCTCCCGGTGCGGACAGTGCAGTTGGAAGTTCGGATGGAGCTTAAGCCAAACTACAGTGTATAGAATTTAGAAGTCATGTTTCGAATTTGTAGGAAACTCACCACTGTCATCCGGCATACTGATTTACAGTCTATCCGCCGCCACAAGGCTTTTCTCCAGGCCACTGTAGCCTTCACCGAATCTGAGTCAGCCCATACCACAAGCAGCACTGATGAACACCTGTTCCTCCTTAGCTCACTAATAAGCCATGTAAGCGTGTATTCCACATTAATGAAAAGTTAACATAGTCCTTTATTGGTGGGGTTTATGGCAATGTCCTCAGAAAAATGTGCATTCATAAAAGTCTCCTCTGCCGAGTACAGATATTTTTATTATACAGGGACATTTTATATTAGCACAGTCACTATTTGTTAATGTCATACTACGTATGTATTTCACAAACATCGTTGGACTGCAGCACATACAGAAATGAAACATGCCTGCTTCTAAGTGAAAAATACCACCACATTAATGTCAGTTCAAATGTACGGTTAGAGAGAAAAAAAAAAAAATTAAAAAGAGCAATGGGAGCTTGGTGTCGCTGACTTTTCTTTCAGTTTTTTCACAGTTCAAATGTACGGCTCACGTTGCCTTGGAATGGAACATTAGCAGTGCTCCAGACAAGCTAATTGTTCCAGGTTTAGTACACACGGCCACAGCGTGCGGATATAAAAAATACGTCTAGAGTTCATACATCTCTCAACAATAGTTTGTTGCTCGGTGCATAAGAAAAAAATAATATAAAAATAGTTATCTAATGTTGCTGGCCTTTCGGGATCACTTAAGTAATTACACCTTGTAAGGCTTGACCTATTTGCAGTGTGAAGGTTTTAATCACTTGTCAGACTTACCGAGTCTGCAAACTGCAGAATAAACACACCAATTCGGCATTATGTTTCCACTGCTATCAATCTATCTTCCCATCCATTCCTTCCATCCATGTAAACAGACATTCATTACAACCTTAGCCATAACTCTCTCTCCCCCTCCCTCTCTCTCCATCTCTCTCTTTATCACTCTCCCTCTCTCGCTCTTTCTCTCTCCAGGGCCTTCAGTTATGATCACAAAAACAGGAAATGCCACTGGCTCTCATTTGACAGTCTCACTTTAGGAGTGCACAAGAAGGAGGACTTCAACTTTGACCTTTACGAGAAGAAAGGTGAGTCACCCTCCAGCCTGGGTCCTTCCGCCCTCTGTGACACAAGGAAGTGTACAACACTGCCCTATAAACCCCACAACCTGCCTTTCCATCGACCCCTCCCTGCACCGCGCCCCCTCCCACCCCCCAAGAAAGAGAAGTACAATATCCTGGGGACTTGCACATCTGTGTTTATATCCTTGGCTGCATTATCTCCCGTCTGCTGATTAATCTAGGCTTTGGGTTTATGTAAGGGGAGTAATTAGCAAGAGGGCTGGGTAAACATGGACTGCCCCCTCGCTGTCAGTCAAGCAAACACATGTGCACATCATGCAGTACTGCACCTCATATGATATACTGTACAACAGGCACATGTGTGGAGGAGTGTGGCGAGTGCTTACACCCTCTTAAAATGCTGAAGCCACATCATACATCAAGAGTTTTATCTGCCAGACTGTTGTTGTTTCTCGCTTTCTTCTTTCCTTCTTTCTTTCTTTCTTTCTTTCTTTCTTTCTTTCTTTCTTTCTTTCTCTCACTCTCTCTCACTCTATCTCTCTATCTCTATCTCTCTCTGTCTCTCAGCCCCAATCCACGTTAGTAATAATTCGTTGAAATTGTAAAATGTCTGGAAAGTTTAAGCGCCAGTGTGTTTAGAACGTGTTTCAGGAAATTACATGTGATTCTATGATACACAGGCAACAGCCAAAAGTCATGTCTGTTAATGTTAATGTTAATGCAATTAAAGGTTTGTGTTCCTGAGAGGGTGAGGGAGGCTGTTCTCATAGCTCCCCTGGCTTGTTTTGCCTGTCATCCTGCAGATTACGTCAGGGAGTGTATCATTGGAACCGGGCAGGTCTACAGAGGAAGGAGGTCCCGGACAGAGAGCGGCGTGACATGCCAGCATTGGAGTTCCTTCATCCCTCACGAACATACGTGAGTATATTTTTGCCAGCCTCTGAGATTGTCCACAGCTACCCCCAACCAAGGCCACACCACTGTTACTGAAGGCCTACATTCCCTTCCCCAGCCTCTGACTCTGCATGAGGTGGCCAGCTAGCTGGATGATTGACAAGGAGGAGATGGTTCTCAAGGAGATTCTTCTGGAATAAATACGAGGTTACCCTTTCTTGACACCGGCGTCATATGTATGACATAACAGTGTCATAATAGTGTCAAAACAATGTCATGACACAGTCATGAATGAGTCATGAACATAATGTCAATGTCACAAATGTTTTATGGTCATGAAAAGTTGACATTGTTAGGCCTGTCTTTACCATAACCGAATTTCACTCAATGACAAAGTCGTAAAATATCAATGACATTAACATAATGTTCATGACACATGCATGACAACATTATGACAATGTTATGACACCGTTATGTCATACGAATGACGCCGGCGTCAAGTAAAGTGTTACCCAATACGACCTTAGGTTCTAAGCTGCTACTATATCTATCAGCTGCCATGCCCCTTTAAGGCTAATTTATGCTCCAGACGCATAGCCTGTGTGTCCATCCGTCCTGTGTCTGTGTGCGAGCGCCTCAAATAAAATCCTGACTATCCGTCGGACGGACATGAAGGACGCAGACAAAAGCGCAGTGATTGGTTGTCTCGCTACTTCCTTGTTCTTGGGGCAGCACAGTGGCGGTAGTTTGCGAGGGCAAAGTTGTCTATATTCTGTTAAATACATGCTTTCTTTCTATTGTGTGTAAATACATGAAGCTACAAGCTAAGTAACAAACAAACAACGCATCAGTTTAATACTTGCGGCACAATGCCTGCAGTCTGACTACCGTAACTTGTTGTTCTCCTCCACCGAATGTAAACACATATCGGCAGAGTCAAATGTTTCCATGCTTGCATTTTCTGCTCGTAAAACAGACTGGCTATGTTAAATAATGATACCAGTACATTGCCTTTGCAGTTTGTTTGAAAATACTAAAAGCAACATTGCTTAATAATGGGCGCATAATCCTTGCAATGTAGTGAAGGTAATCGCGCAATTTAAAATTTGGCTTGCGACATGAGACCTCCGGCGCAGATGCATAAATGCAAAGCTGGTTCGTGACCATACCCAAGCGATATGATGTGCACAGTTGCAGAAATCTAATCTGCACTTTAGGAGACTGGAGGGGGTTCAGAATGAATGGAGCTCAAAAATCATGCCCAAATAAGGGACCAGAATTGATCCCTCATTGTAGCATTGGTGACACACAGTATAGAATAGCACAATTTATCTTGGTCGCCATATAGAAAATCTTTGGTTACACCACCCCAATGTCACTCTGTGTTAGTCTCAAGCTAACGTCAGCAGGCCAACTCCTACATACTCTCAACATCCCACCATACACTACAGTACATCTTGATGTAAGCCCAGCTAGCTCCACCGCCCCTACGCCCAACATCCCGTCCTCATCCACCCGACGTCTAGAGCAGGATAGACTGGCCAAACTCCACAGCTGTCCCCCCTCTGTCTGTTGTCACGATGGAGAGGGAGGGAGATGTATGCTCATGCATGGAAGCACCTGGTGTGGAGACAGGAAAGTGTTGATTTTACCAAGAAAAAAAGGACATCGTTTTTCAGCTACACCCCTACACAAGAAATAAAGAAAATGTGCAATGGGTTAACAAAGTGTACCACTTCAGATTGGCTGCCAAGCAAAGTGGCCTAAAGGGTTTGGGATTTCTGCAACATTCAGGCTTTTTTCTTTCTCCTTTTTTTGAGAGTCTCCAACTGTTTTCATTCCTCTACTTTTTTTTGTTTTCATTTTTCATCTTGTGTGCATAGACCGCAGCCGTCAACGCTTTGCTGATACATCAAACTACTGTTGGAAAGTGACAAAACATACAGCAGTGTTAGCTGACATCGATTAGCCGTACAGTAAATGTAGCTATTGCCGACTGGTTTGGCATGGGGGTAGATTTTAAGGCGAGGCCGTGTGGTGGTTTTGATGGCTAATTATTCTAACAGGCCCCAGAGTGCCGGGCGGCGCTTTGCTCTTGTTTTATTTTCCGAGTGCAGCCGCTCGCTGGTCCCATTGTGCTCTAATGACCTCGATAAACACATCACACCCGCCCGTCCGTACGATTGTCGGGTCAGAAGAGTCAAACTAACAGGGGGATTGTTGGCTCTAAAAATACACCCCATCTATACAAACAAAATCTAAAAATACTCATCTGCACACCAAGAGATGCTGCTCAGTGTATACTCACACTTGGGGAGTGTGGATTCGTGTGCGTGTGTGTGTGTGTTTGTGTGTGTGTGTGTGTGTGTGTGTGTGTGTGTGTGTGTGTGTGTGTGTGTGTGTGTGTGTGTGTGTGTGTGTGTGTGTGTGTGTGTGTGTGTGTGTGTGTGTGTGTGAGTCTGAGTCTATGTTAGCTCTTCAACGTTTATATGTTTTTGTATCTGGGTGTTTGTCTCTTTGTGGTTGTGTGTGTGTGTGTTTATGTGTGTGCGTGCGTGTGTGTCTGTGTGTTGATGAAGGTTGTGTGTCTGTGTGCGTGTGTGTCTGTGTGCGTGTGTGTTGATGAAGTGTGTGTGTGTGTGTGTGTGTGTGTGTGTGTGTGTGTGTGTGTGTGTGTGTGTGTGTGTGTGTGTGTGTGTGAAGGGTGTGCATGTGTGTGTGTGTGCGTGCGTGTGTGCGTGCGCATGCGTGTGTGTGTGTGTGTGCATGTGTGTCTGTGTGTGCATGTGTGTCTGTGTGTGTGTAGATGAAGGGTGTGTGTGTGCGTACGTGCGAGTGTGTGTACGTGCGCGTGTGCATGCATCCAGAGTGCACAGGGAGTAAAGACGCTCGGTTGTAATAAGTAGTCCTTGGGATTTGTAGATAGATAATGCATGTTGTGTTTACATGTGTGGAGTGGCAGCCCGGGTGTGAAGCTTGGTGGGAGTTTGAAGCACAACAGAGGCACCGTGCGATAAGACGATAAGGTCGGGTTGGGTCCAGTGCTTTGGAGATGGAGGATCCACTGAGGGTTCATTAGAGTGGTGGTGAGGCCTAATACTGTAAATGCCCTGGCTGTTGGTTGGTGCCGTGGGTTGCTGTCAAAGATGGAGAGATTCAGAGACTTTCAGACTCGACAGCGTTAAAGGATTTATGGAGTCCCCTTGCTCACCAGGTGTCCCCCAAAAAGCTGCAGACACATGAAAATATGATTTCCTTGAAAATAACCTTGACATTTTCCCTCCTTCTTTCACTCTTTCATTCTTCTCCTCCTTCAAGTTTGCCTCTCAACCTAGCCTGGGTCTCTCCCTCTTTCTATCTCTCTTTTCTTCTCTCTCTGCCTCCCTCACTCTGCCTCCCTCCTCCTCCTCCTCCTCTCTCTGTCATCACCCTCCTCTCTTTGTACGCCTCCATGCTTTGAACAGTCACAGACTTTAAAAGTCTCGGGCTGCTTTGAAACTGTTTCCTCAGACACATCACAGAGACATTTTTATCAACATGAATTCCACAGATATTCCCCCCTCCCAAGGATATTAATGGGTCGAGCAGCAAGCTAGTCCATCACAGACTGAAAACTGTTTACCATCAATCACTATGCTGTCTTTCTTTCATCGTCAGAAGACTGCACTGTCAGTTGCCTGAATGTTAATTGAAGGCCCACTTTGACCCCCCCCCCCCACCCCCCAAAACCCTTCCATCCTGCCCCCTTTCATTTCGGAACCCTTTAACATTTACCCAATCCCTAACCACAAGCTCACCAGTAATCACGCGTGCATGATTGAAACAGTAAACAGACGACTGTGATTCACATGGAATTTCGCAATAAATGCACAAATAAAACAGACTTTCATGGGGATTTTCCGATGATGTCCCAAGTCAGTTCTGCTTTGCTCTGCTTCAGGACGATGCAGATGCTTGCCGTCGACTTCCTTCTGAGAGCATTGAAACACCATCTTTGTTTTCACAAAGGTCCGGAAAGTGGACATGGTCGATTATCGTTTTTCTGGGGTTTGATGTAACATTCGGAACCAGTTTGGAAACAAAGAATGTCAACACAGTTGATGTCTTTTTCCTCCTTGCTCTGAGTTTGTTTCTGTAAGAGACTTGGCCCCAAGGACTGACTGACAGACGAAGTCATTTTCATCCTGCTCGAAGAAAAGCGCTTATAGGAAAACGTTTTCTGAAAATACATACATGGAAATCAGAGGAATGTTCCTTACACAAATTCCTATATGCTCCTACAGAGTGCCTGTAAATTCCCATGCAGCAAACACTCCATACATGCAAAGTAAACGATGTTGATTTATTTGCCTTTTAACAGCTGCGATATGGCTTATTTGGAACGATTCGGTGAACATTTTATACAGACAACAACAGCCATGAAAATGTTGGGTGTTCTTGTGCAGACCAAATAACATCATTGCCACATTAATCTCTCTGACAAGGTTACAATTGCAAGGTTAATTGCACTTCATTGCTACAGCTCATGTGATTTTAAGATTATGCTAACGTCTAGTCAGTGGTAATGGTGAAAATAAATGTCATCGACTGCGTTTGCAATTCCCCGAAACTCACATCACAACCGATCTGCACATGTTTACTGCAGCTGCTAAGAAATGGGGCTTTCTTGTTTATATCGTTCGTAAAAGGACACAGCATCCTTGTAAACACAATCCTTGGTTTCCAAAGCCTTTCAGTTACGACCCGTAGAGTCCCCTCTAATTCCCCTTTCTCAACTCACCCTCTGTCTCTCTCTCTCCCTGTGTTTGTGTCTGTGTGTATCATCGCAGCTTCCTGCCGAAGAAGGAGAACAGGAAGAAGGACCTCCGGGAGAACTTCTGCCGTAACCCAGACAACGCAACCAGTGGGCCCTGGTGCTTCACCACCAACCCAGTCATCCGCGTCCAGGGCTGTGGCCTCCGCCAATGCTCCGAGGGTGGGTAGACTGGTGATGCTCCAACCATATCTCTCTCATTTCGTGAAGTATTCACGTGTTAAGTAGGGTTAAGGTTAAGGCTAGGGTCAGGGTTAGGTTTAGGTTTAATAACGTGAATGCACCACGAAAATTAAAGTTATTTTTTTCGTGAATACTTCATGAAATGACAGAGATAGGGCTCTGATGCTGCGTGGTGTGGAAGTCTGAAAATTCACTCATACAGAACTGCTGCAAATTGCCGCCTCGGGTAGAGTTAGAGTGGCAGTGCAGTGGAAGACTGACGCTGTGTCCAAAATATTTCCTCAGTCACTGCAGAGTTCACTACATACAGTGTCAGAGGCATTGTGGGCAGTCATGGACTAATGAATAGAGAGTGGGTCCTGGATTTGAAAGGTTGCAGGTTTCAATCTCCTATAATCCATGGCTGAAGTGTTCTTCAGCAAGGCCCCTAACCTGACATTGCTCCAGAGACTTTAAGCCAATACCCTTTACTTAAGTAACTGTAAGTCGCTTTGGATAAAAGCATCAGGCAAGTGTATTTTAATGTAACGTTTTGGTTCCTGCATAGTGCACATTTCGGTTTCATCTCAATACTGGAAGATGTAGAGATCATAGATTATTGCTGACAAAAGTGTTACCTAACTCAGGACTGCTTCTGCCTGGCAGCTTGGACGACTGGCTGGCTGACTGGCTGGCTGTGCACATAGCTGTGCCTTCTGCATATTTGCAGGGGGTCATTACGGATCGTGTACAGACTTCTGTTTTAAATCACCTAAATCACAGACATGTTGATTTTTCAGCCAGCCGCACCGTTTCCAAACAGTGCTTTGAATATTGGGTATCTGTAGCCGCCACGTTGGAACACTATCTGGAGTCAGGAAACATCCCTCATCCTAAAGAGGGTGACAGAGCCCTAATTTGCTTTGGGTTTATTTAGGCTAAAGCACATTTGCTTTGGACTAATTGGCTTCAGGTTTTCTTTGCACAGCATCAACGTTATGCATATAGCGACTGTTGTTGTAAAGACTTTGAGGAAATCAGGGGAGCATGCCTGGCTATGCGTTTCGGGGAAACGCTCCGA
>NC_085860.1:35506518-35511518 GCF_034702125.1 Engraulis encrasicolus
TCGAGATGTATTTCTATCAGAAGGCAGGGGTGCAGGCAGGCAGCGTCCAAAGTTTTTACTATTTCATGGAAAGGTGCCCCAACCCAACCCCACCCCCCTTTTTCTCCCCAGGGAGATCCGGTCATTTCTCATGAAAGTGTTTATCAAACAGTCAATCATCGTGGTGGCGCCGCCTGTGCGTCAACTCCGATGGAAATGGTGTTAATATTTTAGACACCAGTAAAACATGTCTGTCAGGCAATACGTGCATGTGTGTGTTATTTGAAAGGCCCTTTTTTTCTCGCTCATTCACATGGTGGACGATCGAGAGCTTGTTTGGGGCCTTTTTTCTCCTTTTTTTTCTGCCTCTTTTTGTTTGAACGTGTGATTGCATGTGCGGAAAGACGTGAGTGATTGCCGTGTGGGCCAGCGGAGAGCCCAGGGGCTCCGTTACAAACTCTGTCCGCATAATCGTACCACCTATTGGGCACCAATGTGAATCATATGTTCCTCTCGGCTTTACGCAACGGCCCCACCATTGTTATCGTGGACCACCTCCCTGCACTGGATGGCAAAGATGCATCTACAATGTGCTGCCTATTTGGAGATCACGTACCCACACATTAACAGTGTGCTGCACATGTAGTCACACACACACACACATACACACACATGCATGCATGCACGCACTCACACACACACACACACACACACACACACACACACACACACACACACACACACACACACACACACACACACACACACACACACACACACACACACACACACACACACACACACACACATTCAGATATCAGACACATACAGAACACAAAAACACACAAAACACACATACAGATCATCACACCCACCGGTACACACATACCACACAGCAAATAAACAGAGATATACAACTTAACACACACACACACACACACACACACACACACACACACACACACACACACACACACACACACACACACACACACACACACACACACACACACACACACACACACACACATATATATAGAGAGTGAGAAAGAGAGAGAAAGAAAGAAAGAAAGGAAGGAAGAAAGAAAGAAAGAAAGAAAGAAAGAAAGAAAGAAAGAAAGAAAGAAAGAAAGAAAGAAAGAAAGAAAAAAGTGAGACATGCTTACTGCAGTAGTTTAGGATCATGTGTAAAGCACAGCGTTGCAATGTGTGACAAAGTGAATGCGCCCTCTGTGCTGTGTATGTGTGTGCTGGTGTGTGATGTTGACTTCAATGATTTTCTGGTTGATTTTCAATGGCAGCTCCCCAGATAAAGGCCTGAAGGACAACTACTGCAGAAACCCCAACGGACGCCACAAGCCCTGGTGCTACACAACAGACCCCAATGTGCCCTGGGAGTACTGCAACATCAAAGAATGCGGTAGGCTATGTGTGTGCTTGTGTGCGTGTGTGTGCGTGTGTGTGTGTGTGTGTGTGTGTGTGTGTGTGTGTGTGTGTGTGTGTGTGTGTGTGTGTGTGTGTGTGTGTGTGTGTGTGTGTGTGTGTGTGTGTGTGTGTGTGTGTGTGTGTGTGTGTGTGCGTGCGTTATTGTGCGCCAGCAAAGACTGGCCAAGAGGGGCCTCCTAGGCATATACCATTTGTACCTCATATGCAGGTGTGTGTGTCCATCTGTATATCTGTGTGTGTGTGTGTGTGTGTGTGTGTGTGTGTGTGTGTGTGTGTGTGTGTGTGTGTGTGTGTGTGTGTGTGTGTGTGTGTGTGTGTGTGTGTGTGTGTGTGTGTGTGTGTGTGTGCGTGTGTGCATGCGTGTGTGTATGCGTGTGTGTGTGCGTGTGTGTGTTTGTGGCTGTGCATGTGCATATGCATGCAAATGAATGTGTGTGTGTCAGTGTGTGTGTGTGCGTGTTTGTGTGTGTGTTTGTGTGTGTGTGTGTGTGTGCCCACTTGTGTGCGCGTGTATGTGCCTGTGTGTATGTGCCTGTGTGTGTGTGCACATACATGTGTGCGTACATGTGTGTGTGTGTGTGTGTGTGTGTGTGTGTGTGTGTGTGTGTGTGTGTGTGTGTGTGTGTGTGTGTGTGTGTGTGTGTGTGTGTGTGCGTGTGTGTGTGTGCACGCGTCGCACAGGCACATCAAATTTATAGCTTCCTCTTCCTGGGGCTGGCCTCTGCTCTGCTCTGCTCTACGCTGGTGTGTGTGGCAGACAGTCATGTTGGAATGTTAGAAGTTGCAAAGAACAGAGCAGGGGGTCCGCAAGGATGCTCTATTGCCCTGGTTCGTCTGCCTTTCTTTCTTTTTCTTCTTCTTCTTCTTCTTCTTCTTCTTCTTCTTCTTCTTCTTCTTCTTCTTCTTCTTCTTCCTTGTCTCTGTCTCTTTTCCTCTCCCTTTTTTATCTCTCTATCACTACCCATCTCCACATCTTTTCCTTTTCATCTCAAGTCAGTGCCGGACAGCTTGTGATTCATCTTCCCTCCTTTTTTTTTTCTTTTTTCTTCCTGCTCTTCCTATTTTTTTCTTCTCCTTCCCATCCTGCATATCACCCCCTGCCTCTACACACTGCCATACGAAATCCAGTGCCATCCATTTTGATGGTTAGTCACTCGGCATTTCTATCCCTTCTCATTCCCTCCTCGTTTCCTATCTCATCCTTATCCTGCTCATTCTCTCTTTCCACTCCTTATTTTCCCTTCATCCTCTCCTCCCTCTATCATTCTTTATCTCGCGGGCCTGCCTTAACTCAGCAAGTTTACGGTTAATCTCCCCACACGTTCTTCCACTCTCTTTGCCTTCCTCCTTCTCTCCCTCACTCCTTCTATCACTGCTGACTTATCTGCCTCTATCTTAACTCGGTGTCGGCAACTTTGTGGTTGCCTCTCTCTCCCTCCTTCTGTCCCTACAGCCTACTCTGTTGCGACTCCTCCCCCCATCATAGGCCCTTCCAAACTCAGGTGCTGTTTCCACGTAGCAGGATATTTTTTTAGCAGGGTATTTTTTTCTCCTGTTTAGGTGTAAACGCAACATGTGGATAAAAAATAAATCCTCCATTGTAACAAATGCGTTTCAGCCCCCTAAAGAGGATATTTTTTTCTCCTGCTTTTTATACCTGGATTTTAAATATCTGCTACGTGGAAACGGAAGGCCAAAACCAATGCAAAACCAATGCAACCAGGAGAAAAAAATACCCACATAAAAAAATATCCAGCTACGTGGAAACAGCACCTCAGTCAGTTCATGGTTCCACTCCACTCTTTATCACTCTATATATTTCCTTCACCTCCCTTTCACCCCCCCCTCCTCTCCTCTCTCTCTCTGTCTCTCTCTGTCTCTGTCTCTGTCTCTGTCTCTGTCTCTCTCTCTGTCTCTCTCTCTCTCTCTCTCTCTCTCTCTCTCTCTCTCTCTCTCTCTCTCTCTCTCTCTCTCTCTCTCTCTCTCTCTCTCTCTCTCTCCTCTGTCTCCATTACTACACCTCCCACATCACCCAGGCCCTCCTAAACTTGGTCAGTTCATGGTTACACTCAGGGCTGCCACTAGACATAAGCAGAGTATACAGAGTGCTTAGGGTACCAGCCAGGGCTTGGGGCGCTTACCACTTTGCCCCCCAAATTCGTGCATCTTAATTGGAGACTAAAACAACGGAAGGAAAAAATGAATTGCATTACAAAACATATATTCATTAGTTAGTAGATTATTCTTCTTATCATTTAGTATAATTATGAGGGGGGCCTCCTGACCATGCTTAGGGCCTCCAAAACCTTAGCAGCGTCCCTGAATACATTCCACTCTTCCCCCCCCCTTCTCTATTTACCCTTCTCTCTCCCTCCCTTCCTCCCACCCCCTTTCTCTCTCTATTTCTGTCCCTAACGCCTCTCGATTACTGCTCATCGGTCCATCATCCAGGCCCTATACTAAACTCCATCAGTTCTCTAGTATATATTAGCCTCCTCTTCTCTCTTTCCCTCCCTTCCTCCCATCCCTTTTCTCCCTCTCTCTCTCTCCCTCCCTCTCTCCCTGTCCTCAGTCTCCATTACGACTCATCGCGGCCCATCATCCAGGCCCGCCCTCCAGTCAAAGTCAGTGTGTGGTGCTGGGTGGGGTGTGGTGGGGCGGAGTGGGACCCATCCAGGTCGTGGTTAATATCCTGTGATATTTGTTTGTCTTTGCCCGGCCCTGCCGGTCAGTGGCTGCCTAGTGTGTTTAATGAGCGTGCTGCGGGGTGGGGACGGGGGAGTTGGAGTGGCTCTGTAAACCTGCTGTCTCTTCTCTCTCCTCCCCCAGGAGACAAAACACTCGTGTGGTTTTTGCTTCTCTCTCTCTCTCTCTCTCTCTCTCTCTCTCTCTCTCTCTCTCTCTCTCTCTCTCTCTCTCTCTCTCTCTCTCTCTCTCTCTCTCTCTCTCTCTCTCTCTTTCTCTCTCTCCCTCCCTCCCTTCCTCTCTCGAAATCTATCTATGTATCATAGACTCTCACTCATTCCCTCCCTCACACATAGATAGACAGAGGGGCACACACAGGCCCCTGGAGGAGAGCAGCACAGAATGATGGGTTGCCTGATAGGACTGTCATGCTCACCTCCCTCTGTCTGCTGTCTGCTAAGGATTGTCTGTCTTTCTATACATTCTCATGCTTTTTTTTCATTATTTCTTTCTTTTCGTTATTTCTTTATGACTGTGCTTATTTCTCATCAATGTCTTCATTCACATCATCATTCTTCTTCTTCTTCTTCTTCTTCTTCTTCTTCTTCTTCTTCTTCTTCTTCTTCTTCTGTCCTCATCCTGCTCCTCCCTCATCCGTCTTCTCTGAAGTGAAACACTCCCTTGTTTCTTCACCTCCTTTGTTTAGTCTCTCAGCCCTTACCTCTCCACCCACCCCTGAGCACATTGTTCCGCTTTCGTGCTTATTGTGCTTTTCGTTCGTCCTTTACTCCCTTGACTCAATTGATCCTTCTTCTTCTTCTTCTTCTTCTTCTTCTTCTTCTTCTTCTTCTTCTTCTTCTTCTTCTTCTTCTTCTTCTTCTCGCTCTCTC
>NC_085860.1:35514018-35521518 GCF_034702125.1 Engraulis encrasicolus
CTCCACAACGACGGGGTGTTACCGCGGCCGTGGCGAGGGGTATCGGGGGGACGTGAGCGTCACTCCTGGGGGCCTGGTCTGCCAACGCTGGGACTCCCAGGGCCCCCACCAGCACTCCTTCACGCCTCAGAACTACCGTTGCAAGTGAGAAAGCTCTCAGCACTCCCATGTCATCACGCGGCCAAGACATACAGTATAACACTCTGGCTTTTCTCATGTCTTGTTGTCCTAACTATCGTGTGTCGATACTACTCACCGCTAGCTGTGTAAAATGGAATTGATCATAGAAAAATATTGAGGAATTATATTTCGTGTGGGAAGTGTAAGCGCCAGTCATAACAGCCTGGAATCTCTCACTTTGTGTGTGTGTGTGTGTGTGTGTGTGTGTGTGTGTGTGTGTGTGTGTGTGTGTGTGTGTGTGTGTGTGTGTGCGTGCGTGCGTGCGTGCGTACGTGCGTGCGTGTGTATGTGAGTGTGTGTGGGTGGGTGTTTGTGTGTGTGTGTGTGTGTGTGTTTTTATGTGAGTGCATGATTTTGTGTCTGTGTTTGTGTGCGTGTGTGTGTGTGTGTGTGTGTGTGTGTGTGTGTGTGTGTGTGTGTGTGTGTGTGTGTGTGTGTGTGTGTGTGTGTGTGTGTGTGCGTGCGCCCCTGCGTTTGTGCGTGTGTGTATGTGTGTGTCTGCTGGTGTGTGAACTCAGAGACCTGCGGGAGAACTACTGCAGGAATCCTGACGGCCATGAGCTGCCCTGGTGCTTCACGACGGACCCTAACATCCCAGTAGCCTTCTGCAGCAACATCCCCCACTGTGAGGCTGACCCCGACCAGACAGAAAGTAAGACACCAACGCCTTTAAATCTGTCACCTTCTGGGATCCCTTACAGACATACTTTTGGCGAACTCACCACATTGCCCTCTTCATAAATCGCCATAGTCGTTAAGTGGGTAACGCTTTACTTTACGGTACAGTTACCATATGTAATTACTGTACTTACTGGGTAACAACAGGGTAACAGAGAGAAGTTACATGGTATCTAATGGGTAAAAGGGTGGTAATTACAAAGTAAATACCATTAAATAGGTAACAACAGGGTAACAGAGAGAAGTTTGATGATTTGATGGTTAGAAAATATGCAGTAGTTTCATAGTAATTCTTGAGATATGTATTACATAGTATTTACTTTGTAATTACCCCCTTTTTACCCGTTAGATACCATGTAACTTCTGTCTGTTACCCTGTTGTTACACAGAAAGTACACAGTAAGTACTGTACCGTAAAGTAAAGCGTTACCTTTTCTTTTTCCTGGCAGTGATGTTGTGGGTGAGGTATGGGTTATAAGGACTGTGAGAAAGTGCACTCTACTATGTCATGGATATCTTTTGACATAATAAAAATACATGTGAAGAAAATATCTGTCACGTTCATATGATTGCAACATTCCCCTACATGTTACATTCTCTTTGCAGCAAGTAGTGAGCTATTGTTTAGTGTAAGGGGAACTTCGGGGACAAATTGAGATACTGTTTTTTTATCACCCAAAATCACTTTATTGTTTCTTTTTTAATTAATTTTAATTAATGCATTTTAACAATGAATAATTATGAATTGCTAATAATTAATGATATTTCTGTAAAATGAGAGCTAAATAAGTTATTTTCGGCTCTCCTCTAAAGTTGGTGAAATATCGCTTTTGACCTCTTCTTTCTGACCTTCATGTAGTCACTCATACAGAATGACTTTATGAAGCAATGATCCCGATAATGTGAGCTGTTCATATTTGATGTGTAAACATTTTAATTAGTGCTGCTATTTTCTGCATACATGGTTTCAGGCCTTGCGCAAATAAAATAAAGGCTTTCTTCATTGCTTATTTATATGTTTCATATCATGTGCCAAATTGGGGCGGATATTGCTGCAAACATCTGTTAGGCTGATAATATATTCACACGCAAAATTCCTTCCAATTAGTTTAAGAAGTTCGAAGTGCCTGGAGTGAAAAGCCGACATGTTGGAAATAATGTGAAAGTGTGCATTAAAAATGGGCTGTCCCTAGGATACAAACTATTTAACACCTCATCACCCCTTACAGCCCTCCCATAAAACTTACTTGATGGGAGCCTTGATCATGCTTTGGAAAGTATTTTTAGTGTCTATGCAATGCTTGCAAAAAAATTCCCGGCTCAAGAATGTTTCACAGCCTCTCTCTCTATAACAGAGTGACTGGGGTCTCGTGGCTTTTTGAAGTTCAATTCTCTTTTGCATATCAAAATGGGTTCCGCAGAAAAAAAGAAAAAAAACATTCTCTTTCAACATTTTTAACCGCTTTATCCTCTGTAAAATTCTCTCTTGAAATAGGTTGTGTGGGAAGAGAATCTAATTTCATTTTTTTCCCCAAAGCCATTCCCCCTCCCCTTGTAACCTGCCTTTCTGGCACCAGGCACCACGTAGTCCCTAAAGTCCTGTCTATATAACCCCCTAATGGTGGCTGTTTGAAGCGGGCCCGTGTTTGAGAGTGTTCACTACGGAGGGAATAAGCCGCCAGGCAGGCAGGCAAACAGACAGACAGGCAAGCAGACAGACAGGCAGACAGGCAGGCAAACAGACAGACATGCAGGCAAACAGGCAGGCAGGCAAACAGACAGACAGGCAAGCAGCCAAACAGACAAGCAGGCAAGCAGACAGACAGTCAGACAGGCAGGCAGGCAGGCAGACAGACAGACAGACAGACAGACAGACAGACAGACAGACAGACAGGCAGACAGGCAAGCAGCCAAACAGACAGGCAGGCAAGCAGACAGACAGACAGACAGACAGACAGACAGACAGACAGACAGACAGACAGGCAGGCAGGCAGGCAGACAGGACAGACAGACAGGCAGGCAGGCAAGCAGGCAGGCAGGCTTGCAGACAGACAGCCAGGCAAGCAGACAGGCAGGCAGACCTCCTCCTGCACCTCCTTCATGACGGAGCAGCTGTAACATCAGTTAGAGGAGTGTGGCACACCTCACAGCACACTGTGGATACAGGGACTTGTTATACTCGCGTAGCAGTGCTGCTGGACTCCTGCACCTCTCCTCCATCCGCCTGCCTGGCTGGCTGGCTCGCTGGTTATGTGTGTATGTGGAGTGCAGCTGTGGCTGCCACTGGTACTGGTGCCTGCCGCAGGGCTTCTGATGACTGTCACATGTCCCTGGAGTAGTACTATTTTTACAGCTGCAGGACATTTCTACCCTCCCCTCTCCCTCTCCAGCCCACTCTTTAACAGAGCGGTATAGACGAGTGCTGTGTTTTTGAAAGTGGCTGGTTTATATGGTGGCTGCTGTTAACCGTGATCTTCAGTTGGGGGTCATGTTATGTCTTCTTACCTTGACCTCTATGACCTTCTCCCTCCAGACTGCTATAAGGGCAACGGAGAGTCGTACAGAGGGACGCTGTCTATGACCAGGTTGGGCATTCCTTGCTCCACATGGAAAGGCCGCTTGGAGAGGTAAGACAAACCACGGATCCCTCCCTCTGCGAGGATTAAAAGGAATTCAATCCAGCTGGAATGTATGCTAGCTGAAATTCTCATTGTGAATTCATCAAAACACACAAGTGAGCAATGTACCTTGATTTAAAACTCGAGACTTTATGCATGCTTCCTCTGTGAGAGCGCGGCGATACTGCATACATTTCTCATAAGGTGGGGTTAGGGATTTCTTGATAGATTCATCTGGTATGTGCATAAATGTTGGTATCCATGGAAACTGAACAGAATCTTTCACCTGACTAGGCGTGCTTCAACTCCACACATCCGTTACACATTTTCAAGGACAAAACTTTTTTTTCCCCTTTTTTATGTCCCTTGTCTCTGTGGGCGTCTCTCTTTAAAGCTGAACAACTTGTTTTCTCTCAAAGGAGGCTTCAAACATTGGCACAGAAATTCCTCTAGTACGCACACTGAATGTTCCAGTGTCAATTCAACACTTAAAGCTTTTTAATCTAGAACTTTCTAGTTGCTCCTCCTGTCTACATTTGGATAAACACTGCAGAATATACAGTATAATTGCTCATCAAGTTTTAAGATCATTTTACCCCTCATACTTGTTGGCAGTTTGTTTTCTTTTTTGGGAAGTTTGTTTCCTTTTTCTTCCCCTTCTCCCATCCCCGATACGGGGCCAGTGGCCGTGTGCGTTCAGCTGCGTTTAAGGACCCACAGGGTTGACAACTTCCTCTCCTTGAGATTCTCAGCAACACCTGTTCCCTTGGGGTCCAGCCATGATCTCACCATCACTTTAAAGCACGTGCAGGGAAAATAACTCTGGCGTTTCCCAAATAACTCCTCTGTTTTTATGAACATGCACCAGGTCAGGGGGTCATCCGCCACGAGGCTCTGAGAGAAAGCCCAGAGGTGCTCCGTCTGTCAGAGCGTATTTGTCCAAGCTTTGGAACAAAAAAATATATATCACGAAGCCGAAATCTTAATAGTTTCTCTGGAACGGGTAGGAAAAAAAAGAATCTCTCTTTTTCTTCTCCACATCCAGGGTCAGGGGGAGTCTTTGGGAGGGCAATGGGCGCTTAATTGATGTCTGAGTGTGGTCGTTAGCGTGACTCGCTTCTCTGAGAATTACATGGGCCAGGAACTCAGCTGGGCGGCCCTACTTTAGCCCATGACCTCTGACCTCTGTTGCTGCCCAGTTCCACCGCCACCACCACCAGTACCGCCGTCGGCCCCCAATGAGCACATCAAAGCACACTGCCCGTTTCCCTGTTTGGCTCGCAACTGAGCCCTGTTATGCTGCTCACAGGTCAGAGGCCAGCTGAAGGGAAACCTCTTGGTGGCATGTTTGTGTTAATGGTAAAAGGAAAGGGTCGTGGATAGAGGGAGCAAGAACAAGAGGGATGGAAAGAGAGAGAAAGAGAGAGAGAGAGAGAGAGAGAGAGAGAGAGAGAGAGAGAGAGAGAGAGAGAGAGAGAGAGAGAGAGAGAGACAGAGAAAGAAAGAAAGAAAGAAAGAAAGAAAGAAAGAAAGAAAGAAAGAAAGAAAGAAAGAAAGAAAGAAAGAAAGAAAGAAAAGAGAGAGAGAGAGAGAGAGAAAGGGAAGAAAACATGATTTGGCTATGAACAACCTTTCCCGCTCCAAATCCCCCCCTACAATATGCTATTGCCCTGAGTCGGGCGGGTCGGGGCAGTGCAGTGGATGGAGGGGAAATGGAGAGAATGTGTGCATGCATGCTGCAGCAGCACTGGGCTGTGGAGAAAGTGGGCCTGTGCGCGTGGGAGACCCACTGAGCGAGCCGTGTTGGTGGGCATGTTTCTGAGTAATGTCTCCCAGCTACAACTCCCCCAGCCTAACCCCAATCAACCACGCACACACACATACACATGTCCACACACACCCACCCACACACAACATACATCCATCCCCTTCCTCCCTCCCTCCCTCCTCTCCTGCCTCCCTCCAGCCCCACCACACCCCTGGTCTGCCTCCAAGCCTGATGGGAAAGGCCGTGCTTGTGACCTCTCTCCAAGCCTGCCGCGAAAACCTCAGGGCCAAACTACATGTGTACCCAAGCGATTTACAATCTCTTATTTGGACTATTTGTCCCCGCTTATGCTTTTTTCCCTCCCTCTCCTTCTCTCTTTCCACATCCCAGCGTCCTTTAAACTGCTCTGTGAGAGTCTGTCCCATCAGAGAAAAATGTCCAGTTCTCATGTCCTAGTATCTGCCATTTGTCTGTGTTGCGTTGGTGGCATGTGAAGTAATGATGTGTAATGTGAGTTAATATGTCACCCGCGCCCATTGGAAATCCAGCTATTTATCTCAGCAATGTATGTGTTTCTGTGTGTACAGCACGTATGTATGTACAGTGCTGTACATACAGTATATAGCAGTGTAATCTTTGTTGTGGGGCTATAAAGCATGTTTGGCACTCTCTACTCCAGTCAGCAGGGACTTATTACGCATTACGCAAATGCTAGCCATTTTAGCAGCAGGGAGACAGTGATCTGTTTCATGTCGGGGGCCCGCACTTGTCTGATCCATGGGCTTGTCAAACATGCATACATCCGTCTACCCCTCACAGGTAGTACTGATTTGTTTTTTACCATCCACACGTGTGGAGGGCCTTGTCCTGCTTGTCTCGTCTTTGATGGGGAGCATAATCTGCGCTCTTGTCTTCTCAGCACCAGGAAGAGCGCAGATGCGGCCGTGCTAAGCGTCGACCCCGAGGAGAGCTATTGCCGCAATCCAGATGGCGATAAGCACGGGCCCTGGTGCTACACCAACAACTCCTTCATCCGCTGGGACTACTGCAAGATCAAGCCCTGTGAGTTTTTTTTTAAGGCGCCGCTAACCACACTGCAGTGCGTTGTTGCGCACAGACACACAAACACGAATGACAGTAGTGTGACGGCTCCCCCGCTGGCCTCGGGGGAGAATGACGCGTTGCGGTTTGATTTGTGTACAGTTTATATAATAGGCCACTGGAGTCTGGAAGTGATTAGAGACGTTGGAGCCCTAACCTCCAAACAGCCGCAGCCTTATGATAATCCGGTTAACTGAGCTCCCAGCGCTCAATGTGAACATCTTCTGAGGCTGGAATAGACCCGCAGTAAATTATACTCTCAAGTATGCGGCGAAAAAGGCAAAGGCCGAAATCTCCCCAATTGACCGGGTCACTCTCTGTGCCATACCCGTTGGAGGGAGTGCGGAGGTGATAATGTTAAGTTAACTGCAGGGATGCCCAGGTGGCTTTGACTAGCATCTCGCTGTTTATCTAGGCTGGAGCTTTAGGGTGTGTGAAGGGTCTTCCCCGGTCGTATATCAACAACTGCAGCAGGAGCAGGTACGGGGTTAAGTTTTGCCATATGCTTCAGAGGGCAGACAGCCTTGCGTTTTCCCTCTCTCTTTACTTCCTCTAGGCTGTTAGAATACAAACAACGCAGAATCCCATGGTTGGTCCTAAGGATCCATGGATATGTTTTCAAAACTTAGCCGTTCAGAAATTGCTTAACAGCTGCAATGATGAAGATCGCAGTGCATTTTTTGAGAGGCTTCATCATCAATCTAAACCCAGAATATCTGTTGTAATCTTATTTTCTTACCTTTTTACCTCTCTCCTGCTTTGACTTTGTGCTGACCTCACCGCAATTACCCACATTCCTAAATCAAACCTGTCACTCTCTTTTCAGGTGAAACATCGATGAACAGCCTCCCACAAACAAGTGAGTTTTGTTCCAAAGAACCATTTTCAAGTCATTTAGTCTAAGCAATGTTGCCTCGCTTGCATCCAATGTTTTGGTAACAGCTTAATCTAACTTTAATGAGAAATGATTGTGGGATAAATTGTGACTTTGGTAGTCCTCCAATTTAGTGTTTGTAGTACAGATGTTCTGATTTAGCCCTGCTCTCATAAATGTCCCTTTCACTTTGTGTTGTTCAAGTCGAGGCTCCCAAAGCCAGTTGTTTTATTCATAAATCGGTCCGTATCGTTGGAGGGGGACCCGCCCCGCCAGAGGAA
>NC_085860.1:35524018-35534018 GCF_034702125.1 Engraulis encrasicolus
CACCCACACATATTGTAGCGTACACACACACACACACACACACACACACACACACACACACACACACACACACACACACACACACACACACACACACACACACACACACACACACACACACACACACACACACACACACACACATGCACAAACAATCCCTGTGCTGCTGTGCTCTCCATGTGCTTCATCTTCCTGAGCTCATCAGTGGCTGCGTTGATTAGCGGAGCACACCTGAGTCAGCTAATCAGAGCCATTATGCCTGCTGCGCGCTGCACTCGAACTTGGAACAGGGCTGCCTGCCTGCCTGGGCGGACATTTTTACTGCACCGACTGCTTGAAACGTTTATGTTCTCTCTGTTTTGCATTGTTGATATACTCTAGTAAAAAGACCAACTCTGACGAATTCATAAACTCTGAGTAATGTATATGTATTTCCATTATCTTTCTTGTTGTATAATTCTTCTGTTACCCCTTTTTCCATATTTTTCTCTCTTTATCTCTTTATCCATCTCTCTCTCTCTGTCCATCTCCCAACTTTACTTTTTTCAATCTCTCTCTCTCTCTCTCTCTCTCTCTCTCTCTCTCTCTCTCTCTCTCTCTCTCTCTCTCTCTCTCTCTCTCTCTCTCTCTCTCTCTCTCTCTCTCTCTCTCTCCAGACCTGCTCTTAGAGCACCCAACGTTCGACTGATCCAGCTGCCCGTAGCAGGCTGCGGCATCCCCGAGGGCTTTCTCTGCACCATGTATGGTTGGGGAGAAACCAAAGGTAAATAAAACAAAATGAGGGCAAAATATGTGCATCATGATTCACGTCACGGCATGTGCATTCTTCCGTGTGATTTTAGTGAGTTGTAACATACGGTATTTGTATGTGAATAGTGGGCATGGATTGGCTCAACCTAGTTTGTGGCTTTCTACATTTACTTCATACTGTATGAAAAATAAAATGGTCTCTGGGAAGAGGGGGTTTGAGGTATGCCAAAAATTGAAGAGTAAAGATGATCAAAAACAAGTCTGGTGATGAAACACTGATGAATATACAGCACATAATACAGTAGAGAGTTGTTGTGGATAGACATGTTTTTTTGTCTGTGAACCATCAAAGCCAAAGTCAGTGTAAGAGACAAATATGAGTTATGTACTGAATGTGACATGGAAAATGACCACTGTGGCAAAATCACATTCTACAAGTTATTCACAAAGACATTAATGTACAGTCTGAAAACGCTACTTTCAAACATCGAAACAAAATGTTATCAGTTTGTCTGCATTTTGTCAGTCTTTCCATCTTCCCCATGTGCTCTACATTCAGAATTGACATCTCAATAATCTCTCTCTCTCTCTCTGTCTCTCTCTCTGTCTCGCTCTGTCTCTCTCTCTCTCTCTCTCTCTCTCTCTCTCTCTCTCTCTCTCTCTCTCTCTCTCTCTCTCTCTTCCACACACACACACACACACACACACACACACACACACACACACACACACACACACACACACACACACACACACACACTTAGACTCCAGTGTACAATACAATGTACTCTCTTATACTGAACTAAAATAAGATTATAAAACAAATCTTGACTTTTGAATCATGACTTTTATCGTATTATGTTGATGTTTTGCCAGACACTGGCCATGAGGATGTTCTGAAGATGGTCACGTTGCCCATTGTCGGCAACCAGAAATGTCAAGAAAACCACCGCGGTCTCCTGCAGACCGGCGAGAACAGAGTATGTGCAGGCGGACGCAAGGGCGAGGGGGTGTGCGAGGTGAGTAAGTCTGCCAAGTATGTAATTGAAAGTGAACTTAATGACCGAGAGAGTGAAAAGAGTTCAGTTGTGTTTGGAGCTTCTTAAAAGCTTCAAGACCATTTCACCTTTTTATCCCAAAAGTCATCTTTAATTCTGCAACTGAACAGAACTGATAAAACCCTTTGGGATTGAAGGTGAAGCACATTCCAGATCCTGAAAAGAAGTGAACTTGCTTACAACTCGAGTGGAGGAAGGACAAGGCTCACCAACACAATGATTAAAAACAAGACATTGGTGGATGTCAGTGTGCTATTGCTCATGCTAAGCTCATGCTATGCTGAGTCAGTCGAATGTGGTTGTTTTTTTTAGCAAGTCATCTTCATCATGGCAGACTGATGAATACATTGCCCAAAGGAAAGACATTACTAAGCAGTCCCTCCAGTTTTTCGCGATTCAGCGATCGCGTGGATTCATGCAAATTCAATGATATTTCGCATAATTTCACGATGCCACGTAATTCGTGTAAAGCCGCATATTCCCCGCAAATTTTCCCCTTTGTCCCTGTGAGGATGTGAATTCTCTTCCCCTCTTCACCGCTCCGTTTGTGAATGGCGCACGGACAGCATTGGCAACAGCATAAAGTGTCTCTCTCTCTCTCTCTCTCTCTCTCTCTCTCTCTCTCTCTCTCTCTCTCTCTCTCTCTCTCTCTCTCTCTCTCTCTCTCTCTCTCTCTCTCTCGGGTGCGCAAACGGAGCACTCGCATTCGTTGACACACACACACACACACACACACATACACGCACACGCATACAATAGCCTACTGATTCTGGACTTGAGCATGGCTAAAATGAACTTTGTTGTGTCGGGTTTTGTTGGGGAGGGAGGTTTGGAACTTAAGGGGGAAAAGTTTGGACGGTTTTGGTCGTCGCGGGCGACGCCAAACCACGAGGTTATTTCATATAGCGCATTTCATGTTCCACACACTTTGCCGTTAAAACAGTTCCTCCATAACATCCACAGCATCTAGCGAGGGGCCTGCTAGCATGTTCCACTACCCAACGCACCACAGTTTCCCCGCCAGTCCACTCATTCACTCAGCACAAACTTCCAGCATCAGTCCACTCACCAGTCCACTGCACACACCAGCTCCGCTCCGCCTCCATCCATCTACAGCGAAAGCGCTTCCGCTGGGAGAGCGCACCTTTTCTGTCATATTCAACTGTCAATCAAACCCTCATGCAGTTTGCGATCGATATTGTTTGTTATTTTTGCCATTTAGTTCTTTCTTTGTATTTTTGGTTATGGTATTATGACATGTCATTGGGTGTAAAGTATAGGCCTATGTATTTTGATATTGTTTTGGCCAATTTTAATTCTGTAAATCCCAGAAAGGGGCGCAAAATCTTTGCAAAAAATGAGAAAATGCCGCCACAAAATCAGACATTTTGACCGCAAAAATCACAAAATCCCAGCGCAAAATCCTGGAGGGACTGACTAAGGGATTACTTACTCGTAATTCATTTGTCCGCCACATAAAGTTCCGATATACACTTTAAACACAAACACACTCATCATCCTCTCATCACAACCACATAGCATATATCTTCCCAAACCCAATGTCAGATTAGAGGCTAACAAATACACATACTGCTGGTATTTGGCAATCGTATACACAAAGTGTGTGGTCTGCGGTATCAGCAGACTGTAATTAAGGCGTGGAGGTTGAGTAACGTTGTCCTTGGCATGTTCCAGATATCAGAAAATTAGACCTGGAGTGTTTGTTTTCCTTTTCAGAGTTTGTTTGTTGCATACAGCCACTAATTTTCTTTGGCTGTAAACATCTCAATGCTTGTTGTGACATTTTGAGACTTTTATGATACTGCTTAGCACAAAATATATATTCTCATTTAAATGCACTCATTCACTCACTCATGTTGTTGTTGTTGTTGTTTCTGTTGTTACTTACAACTCACCATACTCCTGATTCTGTGCCAACAGAGAGACTATGGTGGTTCGTTGGTGTGCGAGGAGCGTGGACTCAAAGTCATCATTGGCGTCAGCGTGCATGGCAGGGGTTGCGCTCGTCACAATCGACCGGGGATCTTTGTCAACGTGGCCTACTACGCTAACTGGATCCATAAGGTGTACATACATTACCCCGAGCAGACCTACTGACCTCCAGGGTCAACAACCACAACCTTTGAAGGACATTTGGAGATCAACCTGAAATGATCTGAACCTTCAAAACCTTGGAGGCATTGGAGCTGGTGTGTGTGGACTGAAGAGTGTGTGAATGGACTCAGAGTAACATAACCATCCCTAGCAACAGCCACAATCCTCAGACACATCAGTGGATGCCAGTCCACCAAGAACATGAAGAAAATCCCTGCAAGACTCCATACCACTGGATTTGTGATCGACACCGACCAAGATCGGAATCTGACTAACATGAACAAAACCCTGCTTAATCTAGGACAGTGTACCGCAGCAGGGCATCTGTGTTCCACTTCAGTTGGTGTGGAGAAGTGTGTCCGTGTGTGTCCGTGTGTGTGTGTGTGTGTGTGTGTGTGTGTGTGTGTGTGTGTGTGTGTGTGTGTGTGTGTGTGTGTGTGTGTGTGTGTGTGTCTTGGGGGATGTGTGGGTGTGTCTGGGTATATGTGTATGTGACGTACGTCTGTGTTCGACTGTGCGTGACCGTGTGCGTTTGTGTGTGTGTGTGTGTATGTGTGTGTGTGTGTGTGTGTGTGTGTGTGTGTGTGTGTGTGTGTGTGTGTATGTGTTTTTGTATGTGGAGATGGATTGATAAGATTAGTAAGCCTGGATTCTGTCTGCGTCTCTGCGGCCAGGAGATGCCCTCTAAAGCGAGATCAGCGGATTTGATACAGCTTTTACTGGGCTTTGGCAAGGAAGTGCTTGGGGCATTTCACCAACCTGGCTTCCACAAAAGCACTATCCATCCAGCCTCCCATAATAACTTAACAGTGGCAGTCCGAGCGTGCCCCACAAAAAGACTGCAGATGTTTCGCAAGCCTCCGAAATACTATCTCCTGAAACTACTTGAAATTGTTTATGGACCGGTGATATGATTGACTTTTTTTGGTTGTTTTTTTTTGCTTTGTTTTTGTTTTATTTTCCATTTTTTAATCATCTGAGAAGGGTTGGGACATTTTCCTTGGCTCACACTGTAGAGCACTTTGCTGCTAAACAGGAGTTTTTGATTTCAGGCTTGTAATATTGTAATGTTGACCATCCTATCGTGTGTAATATAGAGCTTGTTATAAAGCCGACGTAAGCCTGTTGTAATATCACTAAAGCAGTCTCTTTTAACATCAGGATATCTATAAAAACTCAATATAGCGGTATCTTAAGCAGCTGTTGGTAATGTATTATTGTAAGTGAAGTGTCACTTTGTTGTATATATTTAACATGTGTGGGTGGTTCTGTCACTCTGCAAAGCTCTATTGGTCTTATAGACCTTGGAAGAAATAAGCCTTTTGCATTCTCAGCATTGCTTTGTTGCCAGTGATGTAAATGTAAAGTAAGAAAGGAGTCGCACACTGGAGCTGAATGCAGAATCAAAAACTGTATTAAACAAAGCCGAAAAAAGTAAATAAAACTGACAGACAGGGGACAAACATTTCGGGTCTAGCCATCATCAGTGTTCCCAGTTTTGAGTTTTTGATTCTGCATTCAGCTCCAGTGTGCGACTCTTTTCTTCCTTTTCATTATACTGCTCTTGGAATTACGCACCGAGCGATACGCTCAGGATAAGACATTGGCGCGGACGCCACCCCACCATTGCTATTCAGTTATGTAAATGGAAATACAAACAAGATTTTCATAGCTAGTAGCCATCCAGACAGTTCGATATAGTTTGTTAGTTAGTTTAGAATGCCACCCCAATCGATAAGGTAGCTACACTGTGGCTAAATTTGATTAGTCGTTACTTTGGAATACCAGCCCCTGAAGAATAGCAAAGCTAGCTAATGTTGATCGCCAGCAAATTGAACACCCCCCAAAAAATAATTTAACTAACCGATGTTGCTTGATAATTATTTAAGTATCAAACAATAAACATGACTCCAACCAAGAATGCAGAGAATGGAAAGGGCCATAGTATAAAAAGTAGTATGTATATAGTTTGTTTCGTAATGTAATGATTTGAGGGAGGTGAGTCTGCGTTTGATGTAGCAAACCTCAGAGGAGTACCTTAGCTTTAGAGGAGATGAGCATGGCTCTGCAGGGCAGAGTAAATGTGTGTGTGTGTGTGTGTGTGTGTGTGTGTGTGTGTGTGTGTGTGTGTGTGTGTGTGTGTGTGTGTGTGTGTGTGTGTGTGTGTGTGTGTGTGTGTGTGTGTGTGTGTGTGTGTGTGTGTGTGTGTGTGTGTGTGTGTGTGCAGAGAGAGTAGAGAGAGAGAGCTTCCATTGGCCCATTGTTTCCGAGTTCTATTATTGCAGGGGGGAGGGGGGGAAATCCCCCTTTAGGCAGACCTAGGCAGACCTAAGGACTGTTCTATTCAATGCTAGGAGTATTATGACACGCTCCTTTAGGCAGACCGGAACCTGGTCGTGTTAGGTGCCCATAGCAACCTATTACATTGGCATATCTCTATATACTTAAAGAATCTCTGGTGTGTGTGTGTGTGTGTGTGTGTGTGTGTGTGTGTGTGTGTGTGTGTGTGTGTGTGTGTGTGTGTGTGTGTGTGTGTGTGTGTGTGTGTGTGTGAGTACGGTACATGTGCACTTGCGTGCGTGTCTGGTGTCTGCGCATATAGCTGTGTATACGGGCCTTTTTGTTTCGTGTGACTGACTGAGTAGCATGCTACAGTATGTGTGGGATGGATTACTGTAATAGAGATGGGACACCATCAGCAGATGGGTGAATGAATCATGTCTGAGTGTCTTTCAATTGTTTTGGGCAGAAGGGTATAGTATTAATCCAGGTTATTTTTAACCTTGGCCCCCTTTCGCCTGGCTATTGTGTGCAATTTCTCTTAGGATAAAGGAACCCAGAGCAGTCGTCCGGTGTGTGTGTGTGTGTGTGTGTGTGTGTGTGTGTGTGTGTGTGTGTGTGTGTGTGTGTGTGCGTGTGTGCGTGTGTGTGTGTGTGTGTGTGTGTGTACAAGACAGTGTGTACAAAAGTGTGTAAGTGGCAACAGGCTTGTTCATCGTTTGGTCTTCTCATTTTACGCCTCCAGCACTGGCCCTGGTCCAAAACCAACTTTCTCTAGAAATTACCCTCCCCGAAAACACAACACAACACAACAAACACACACACACACACACACACACACACACACACACACACACACACACACACACACACACACACACACACACACACACACACACACACACACACACACACACACACACAAGCACACAGACACACACACTTTCAAACACACACACACAAACATGCACAAAATCGTTATCGGGTTTGAACAAATATAATCCTTTAAAACAACTGAAGGATGGTCTAAACTGTTTGCATTGGAGGCTGCTTTGGTGGAATGCTAATTGGTCTGTTTTAATTGAGGGCCATGGTCTGGTGTTTGTATTACAGATTTTTTTTGTAGGAGGCCTATGTGCTTTTCCCGGAGGTGAAAACAGCAGAAACAGGACGCTGAGCCCGGGTGGCCATAGCTCACACTCAAAACACATGCTTTATTTTTTTTTGTTCTTTTTTCTTGTCTCTGTGTGCATAAATGCATATGTACTGTACTGTATGTGTTTCTGTGCATTTGTGTGTTTCTGTGCATGTGCGTGTGTGTGTGTGTTTGTCTGTCTGTGTGTGTGTGTGTGTCTGTGTGTGTGTGTGTGTGTGTGTGTGTGTGTGTGTTCGTTCGTGCGTCTGTGTGCATGCGCATACTGTATGCTGTATGTGAGTACGCATGTTTTGCATTTGCCAAAGAGCCATTTTTTTTTCTTTTGACGTCGCATCAAACTGTGTTGATCAGTCTCTGCATGGGTGTGTGACCCTCATATTGAATGTACTGCAGCTGCTATCTAAATTGATAGTTGTAAATTTTGTTCAGTGTTGGGCTCTGCATTCAAGTGATGAGTGTATCCACGCGTGTAGTATACTCCACATGTCACTATTTTAGCAAGACATGTACTGTACACAATGTAAATGCCTAGTGTGTCCATTAGTGGTAGTTGTAGTGACTTTTCATTGTAATATTCATTTTTTTATTATAATTATATTTAATGTTTTTTTTATGTTGTTGCATATTCCACAAACAAGAATGAACAAATAAACCATATGCTTTTGAACTATGAATTAATTTCACAATCTCTTCACTGTAGGGGAAATTCACATCAAATCCTTTGATTGAAAAAAAAAGAAGAAGAAAATGAAAATGAAAATAACACACAACTTTCACACACAATTTTCATCAACCAGCTTTGCTTTAGTTCTGCTGCCCCCCAATATTATTCTATTTGCAATTTACCTTCCCTTTTCTCTCCTCTGCTCGTCTCTCCTCTCCCCTTTTTTCCAGTCCTTTCATTTTTTTTATTCCCCTCCCCCCCCCACTACCTCCTCTCTGATCTCCTGCCCTCTGCTTCACTTTTCTCTCCTCCCTTCTCTTCACTGCTCTCTTTCTCTCACATCTCCTGTCCTTTCCTTCATGTTCTTCTCCTCCCTTTTCATGTTCCCTCCTCTCCTTTTCTCCCCTTTATGTTTGACTGGTACCCTCTCATCTCCTCTCGCCCGCCCCGTTGTGTCTCCTCTCCTATCCTCCTCCTGTCGCCTCTTTTTTGCTCTCCTCTCATCCAGTCTCATCTCCTGTCCTTCCGTATACACACCCTCTTCTCTTCCATCTTTCCACCCAACCTCTTGTACACTCCTCTCCACCTCACGTCTCTCCTCTAACCTCATCCTGTTTCTTTTCCTCTCTTCTTCCCCTTCCATAAGCTCTTCTCCTTTTCCATACACTCTCCTCCCCCTCTCCTCCTCCTCCTCTTCCTCTCTCCTCTGCTTTTATGCACTTCACTCGCCTCTCTTTCCCCCCATACCATCACCTTTACTTTCCCAAAGCTTCCTGTGCTCTCTTCTCCTCTGAACCCCTCTCCACAGCTCTCCTGTCCTCCCCACTCCTCTCCTCCTACCCTCTCTCCTCTCCTCCTACCCTCTCTCCTCCTACCCTCTCTCCTCTCCTCCTACCCTCTCTCCTCTCCTCCTACCCTCTCTCCTCTCCTCCTACCCTCTCTCCTCTCCTCCTACCCTTTCTCTTCTCCTCCTACCCTCTCTCCTCTCCTCCTACCCTCTCTCCTCTCCTCCTACCCTCTCTCCTCTCCTCCTACCCTCTCTCCTCTCCTCCTACCCTCTCTCCTCTCCTCCTACCCTCTCCTCTCATCCCCGCTCCTCTCCTTAACCCCACTCCTCCTCTCCTCCTACCCCCGCTCTCCTCTCCTGGTCTCTCCCATCTTGTCCACTACTGAATCCCTACTGAGTCCAGTGGGAGAGATCAGTTGGCACTGCATCTGGGAGAGGCAAGAGTGTGGAGTGGCTTTAATGACCCCCAGAGGATGCCGTGCTGTAGCTCACCACTCCACACCTCACCTAACCTGCTTGTTTTCTTTCAGTGGATGTGCTTCCTCTGTTCTGACACACACACGCACACACATACGCACACACACGCACACACACACGCACACACACACACACACACGCACACACATACGCACACGCACGCACACACACACACACGCACACAAACGCACAAACGCACGAATGCATACCAACACTCATACCTGCATTCAGTGCGTGCAAACCCTCACTTATTCACTCACATACACACCAACACACTCAAATCCACTCACTTATTCTCGCACACATGCACACGTACACACCCACTCACGCGCATATCCACACACCCACACACACAGAAATGCATTCTCAGACTCATACAAATACCTACATACAGTGCGTGCAGACCCTCACTCATTCACTCACATACACATCGACACACTCAAACCCACTCACTTACTCTCGCACACATGCACACATACACACCCACTCACGCGCATATACACACACACACACACACACACACACACACACACACACACACACACACACACACACACACACACACACACACACACACACACACACACACACACACACACACACGCACACGCACACACACACGCACACGCACACGCACGCACACACTTTCCTCTTTCATCTCCTCTCCTCTGTGAAAAGGTTGCTGTGGAAACAGTGTGACTACGGCGTGAGGT
>NC_085860.1:35539018-35544018 GCF_034702125.1 Engraulis encrasicolus
CATGCTACTGACATCCACAGCCCAGCAAGTATTTCGTGGAATCCAGTGGTTTACGAGGGTAATCTCCTGACTCTGCAGGAGAGAACATGAGACACGAGGCATCACATCTGGAATATAATATGGCCGGCGGTGGAGCAGCCGTATCAAAGGTACTGTGCTACAGCAGGGGTTCAACTAAAAAGGGATTAGGTTGCCTCTGCTTTTACCCAATATCCTTTGCAGCCATCCTGGCGAGTTAGCGATTCATCAAGTCACCTCATTACTAGTCAATTAGTCACCAGTCGCCTGCCGGTACCATTGAACTACCATAATTACTAAAGTGCACTTGTAATGACATTGAATCCTATGGGCACTTAACCATCTGCAGCGGGCATGGCATGGTAGGGGACCCGGATCTTGAAATTGAAATTGCTTGTGGTAACATATTTTCTGCCTGACTGGTGACACCCATAGAATCGACAAGGGCCCCCACAATCCAACGGGTTAGCAGTGTTGGACAAAAAAAGAAAAAGAAAAAAAAAGGCACTTGCTATGAAAAAAAAAAGAAATTTGATAGGATCAGTGACGGATAGGCCCACAGTAGGTTGGTCGCCCCAACCAAGGTTTAATATTACCACTTTGATTTCAGGCTTCCCACCCGCAGCTAATCCTGGCCTCGGGCTTTAGTCATAAGGTGCTAAGAAAGATCCAATCAAAAACCGATGTTTCATTCCTCTCAATTGAGCTCTTTTTCTGAATCATCAACCAGTACACCCCTTCCGCCCCACACACACACTCCCAACACACACACACCCCCAACACACAGACACACAGACACAAACACACACACACACACACACACACACACACACACACACACACACACACACACACACACACACACACTAACACACACACACACACACTGGCGCGCACACACACACACACACACGCACAAATATATTTTAGTGAGATCTCAGTCAGCACAAACCCATAAAATGTTATTCCGTGTGAGAAAAATGATGCCCACGTGGCACTGAAGATGGTTTTCAATGTGCAAGTCGTCTGCCAAGGCAAAACATTACGCCTGGCAAGCACTTAATCATATAGGTATTCAGAGGGTTGCCGCACTAATCCCGTTCCCACATCATCATCCCAGGTCCGGGTACTGAGAGAGAGAGAGAGAGAGAGAGAGAGAGAGAGAGAGAGAGAGAGAGAGAGAAAGAAAGAGAACTCAATAGGGTCTGAAAATAGCAGCATTTGGGATTTGGGGGTTTGAGGAAGGGTGGGAGTGTATCTGTGGGTTGGTGCTAGGCTGCCAAATTCACCACCACAGCTGTTATCCAGCAGCAACATTAGTACAAAAAAAGGAGAGAGAGAGGTCAATGATTATCATCAGCTGCATCCCCATCATTATGCTGTCCACAAAACTTATCATCGTCATCATCATCATCATAATCGTCATCGTCGTCGTCATTGTCATCATCATAGTCATCATCATCATCATCATAGTCATCGTCACCATATTCACATTCAAATTCATTATGATTCATCACTGTTCTGTTGTTAGGCTTATTTGCTCATTGACATTGTCATCAGCGCTGTCATCATCATGTCTATTGCCACATTAGAGGCATTAGAGATTAGCGCCGAGTATGTTGATGACTGTCCACTGCCACTGATGTACATATGCCACAAGCAGCACAAAGCAGGACAGGTCAACCATTCTTTTTAAAGGGACACTGTGCAGGAAATGGTCAAAAAAGGTACTGCAACTCTGCTGCTTATTGAAATTGGGCTGCCTATGGCCAAATTTGATATTTACACGAAAGTTTACTAAGTATTAAACAAATATTTTCTAGTATGATCCAAGTACAGTCATTTTTGCAGCTAAAAATGGCTATTTTTGGAAATTCAAAATGGCGGACCATGGAGAAGATATCCCTTTTCATGTATGAAAAGTGCAATTTTTCCAGTCATAATGAATACTTAGAATTTGATGCTGGTGGTAAGTATTCATGAAAAAGGTCACATTAGTGAATGGGCAGCATGAATTCTGGAAATAAACAACAAAAAATCTCGCACAGTGTCCCTTTAACTCCATCTCCACCACTCTCATACGCCTTCTCCTCATAACTCTAGTATCACCATCATCATCCTCACCATCATCATCATCATCACCTCATCATCTTCTTTTTCTTATCTTCTTCTTCTTCTTCTTCTTCTTCTTCTTCTTCTTCTTCTTCTTCTTCTTCTTCTTCTTCTTCACCACCACCATCATCATCATCATCATCATCATCATCATCATCATCATCATCATCACCATCATCATCGTCATCGTCATCCTCATCACCATCATCAACAACAACAACAACAACAACAACAACAACAACAACGTCAACCATTTTCCTGCTGTCATGTCCATCAGTGTTATGCTGCAGTCATTTTCAGCAGTGGCAATGCTGTTCCTTTCATCCATCTCCACTCACTCTGTGATTTCTGATTTGAATAAGTCCAGCAGCTTTGTACACATGCCACTGTTTGACACAGCCACGTCTGATGAAGCTCAATAATGGCCATCAATAAGGTCAGGACACGCTGCAAATTGCCATTAACACTGGACTTGGATCCAGAGGACCAATGGCTATTAGCTTAGTTCAACTCCTGCCATTTCTAGTCCCTGGTTGACCGTAAAGATGACAGCTGAACCTCAAGAATGTATCACCATAAACATTGATGTTTATCGATCTTAATAGGCCATAAACATGACATTTCTCTAGTTTGGCTTGAGGGTTACACTACACACGACATGTGCCTGGTTAGAGGCAGAAATCTAACAGTGTTTTGTGTTTTGATGTGGAGCATATGTGTTTTTAATTGCCCCATTACAATGGAGCACAACATGTGACAACTGACCATATGGGCCCACTTGCTGGGATGGGTCGCACTGAGCGCTGAGAGGTTTTTTTTCTCTTTTTTTGCCCCCTTTCTCTTTCATTTGCTCCCCCCTCTCTCTCCTGTCTCATCCTCAGGGACGTTGCAGAAAATTATGGGCCCTATGTACAGTCAGCTCCAATGGACCCCCACAGCCATATATCTACATAAATCAGACATTAGTGTGGGCCTCCTATATACATGGGGCCCTGGTGACTCCAGTCACACTTCACCCTCCTGTATGACACCCCTGCTTCATCCTGCTCTAGCTGTTGTTTATCATGTCTGGACACTGTCTCTCTCTCCTGGGCTGGGGAAAGATCAGATATGGGGCTTCTGTTGTTGAAAACATCCTCAGCCGTATCGATTGCTGGAAAAATCAATATGTGTCGAGCGCGAGCGACTGTCTCCCCCGACCGCTTTCCCAGCATGCTTTGCGAGGGGGAAAAAAAAGAGAGAAGCTCATCAAGGCCGGGCAGAGGCTTTTGGTCTCTCGGCTACTGATCGCTATGGTGATGAGGGCCAACGTTTGGCAGAGGACCAGCTCTGCTCCAATCAGCGTCCGGGGCATTGATATTGGTGTGGGGTTATGGGAATTGGGAACGGGACGTGGGAACCAACGGGAGCCCACTGGTACACTGAGGCGCGGAGCCCCGATAATATGTTTGAGACTGGCACTCGGCTCGGGGTGTGAGTGACATTGGCAGGGGAAATCTGTGGTGTCTGTGAGATATGTTGGTGGGAAACGGGAATAAGCACGCACACGCGCGCGCACACACGCACACACACACGCACACGCAAAAACACACACACACACACACACACACACTCACACACACACAGTGTCGTGATTGTCTCACACTTGTCACAGACCTATCAACTGCCCCAACCCCCCTCAAACACCCTTGCCAGGGGTGTTTTACAGTATTAGGTGATATCTTCGCTCCATAATATCGGGTTACAGATGAGAGACATGTGTCAGGTGAAAACGTTTCTTTTTTTAATAGTGAGACATGTGGCTGAAGTTGAGTGTTCCTGTCTGGTCCAGTCAACTGGGAACATAGAACAAACAGTAGACCAGGCAGCCACAGCATGGCAGCTGTGCAATATCACTACAACTACATCAACATCAACACAAATGGGCAGTCATGGGTGAGCGGTTAGGGCGTCAGACTTGCATCCCAGAGGTTGCCGGTTCGACTCCCGACCCGCCAGGTTGGTGGGGGGAGTAATCAACCAGTGCTCTCCCCCATCCTCCTCCATGACTGAGGTACCCTGAGCATGGTACCGTCCCACCACACTGCTCCCCATGGGGCGCCACTGAGGGCTGCCCCCTTGCACGGGTGAGGCATAAATGCAATTTCGTTGTGTGCAGTGTGCAGTGTTCACTTGTGTGCTGTGGAGTGCTGTGTCACAATGACAATGGGAGTTGGAGTTTCCCAATGGGGCTTTCACTTTCACAACCACCGCCCCCAAACACTCCAACCACCTCAACCACCATAACACGACTGCATTACATTAGGCCTACGCGCTATCCTACGTACTTCCACCAAAGATTGGCTCCGTACTAATGAAATGGTAGTATTATGGGATGGTCAGGACCAGGCTATCATTACATTGCATGGCACTACACTTAGCTGACAGTTTTATCCAAAGTTATTTTGTCACGGGGTATTGGTTACTCTACCTGGAGCAATGTATTCCATGTCGGCATGCCGTGCTGCCTTGAGTGGGGTTCGAACCTGCAACCCTTTCATTCCAAGATAAACTCCTTTAACATTAGTCCATGACATCCCCCTGACATGCATACTAAAAGACACATATGCCTCTTTTCCACAGCCGGTTTTCTGGTAGGCCTACAGCTCGACATTGCGCGACTCTGCAGCCACTTTTTGCTTGTCGAATAGGCACGATACAGCTCAATCGTAAAGAAGAAAGTGGTGGCCGAGTCGCGTTGTGTCAAGCTGTAGGCCTACCAGAAAACATGCAGTGGAAAAAAGGCAATAGAGTACTTACATGTAGCCTGACGTGACGATAAAGCATGAAGAGAGCTTGGTGTTACAAAGCTGACACACGGAGCTGGGAAT
>NC_085860.1:35551518-35554018 GCF_034702125.1 Engraulis encrasicolus
CCCCTCTTGAAAAATAATAATAATAGCCTATAGGCTTGCTTAGAGATGCTTAGCTCACAGTATCTTCTGTAGGCCTATCACAGATACACAATTAAAAAACTAAGCTCTCTACAACAGTGAGAAGACCTCCTGAACATAATGTGCTTGGGCCAAGTTTTGCTTTAGACATTTAGACAGCATTCAATGTTGACATATTCAACATTGCAATCTTCACATGCACATCAATCAATTACACATGGGCATCAAAGGCTTCTCTCTCTCTCTCTCTCTCTCTCTCTCTCTCTCTCTCTCTCTCTCTCTCTCTCTCTCTCTCTCTCTCTCTCTCTCTCTACCCAGACCACTGCAGTGGTAAACACAGATCAAAATTCAACGACACAAATAAAAATAGACAGTAAGATTGCAGTGTATCATTTTGCCCAAATGCCACCACCGCCACACCACCAACTGCGTGTGCACATGACGTATTGGACGGCGAGCAGCAAGCATCTCAAACTGAATTGGCTACAAAACAAAACACCACGGCGGGTGAATTCCAAACCAACCAACTGAGGCATAGTAGTAGCAATAGTTCCAATTGCCATCACACACACAAGCGCGCACGCGCACACACACACACACAATCAATGTGACTTACTATGAGTAGAGTGCGCTGTCTTTTGTCAATCACGTCGGCGTTTCTCCAAGCTGAACTTCCACATCACCTCCTGTTAGCATCCAGAACTAGCCAGCAATATCGCCACGTAACGCAGTTCATTATTAAAAACTCCAGCATATCTACTGGAGCTATGGCTGACATGTCAGCTAATTCTGCGCTTTTTTAAATCTTGCCACATCGCATCAAGTTACAGAATGTTCCTTGAAAGCTGCATGCTTGTTTAAGCCTTTCCAAATTTCGACAGCATGTTTCTGAAATCATTTCAGAGAGATTGAGAAGGCTGTCTGATTATACAGCAACCGATGCACCGTCTGCAAGCGCTTAAAAGGCTGCGTCTTTTTCAATGGAATAACTTACTCAAGCCAATTCCAGTTCACAGCTAGAGGAATAGTAACGCCTTTTTGAAACAAAATATCTCACGAGGTATTCATTCAACAAGACTTGGGGTTATAACTTATCAGTGCTGCGGTCATTCACAGATCCATCATTGGGGATAGCCACAGTAGGCTAGTTGACCTGCTAGTGCTACAGTGTAGGGCACCGTTTCCTTGTCGCTGTACGATCCACGGAGATAGTCCAGGCTTCTAACATGTCATGTCGTGGGTTATCCAAAGTTACCGATGTTGGAGTTTTAAAACATTTACGCACAGTGTTATCCATATTCAGGAAAGCATAAAACTCGCATGTCTGCTTGCAATCCTCCTTCCCCACCACTTCATTTTTGGAATTGGTAATCCACTCGTCATCTTAATGGACATCCACAACATTCGGGCCAACCGGCGTTGACGCATAAAAAAGCTTATCAGCTTCGTAAGTGCATTTGTCTTTGATTAAGTATCTTCCCTTTCCTCCGTTTGGTAACACTACCAGGGTATTGGCGCTTCATTCTGATAATTTCGCAACTTTATCACAAATGACTTGACTGAACTTTCCTCTACTTCCTCTCGTAAAAGGAACACGTTCGCGATGCCACATGCTGCACAAATGTGCGCAGGCAGCGCAGCACAGCACAACCACACTGCATTATGATTGCATTGTAACTGGCAATGCACTTATTTGCGCCGCGCCGACTTGCACAAGTGTGTCACCGTGAACGTTGTTTTGGATATTTCGTCTCGCGCACATGGCATACATGGAATATACCATTTTCACGCGAAAAGGAGGGGGTGTGCATGTAATCTATATTTATTTGTGTTTTATTATGCTGCTTATTTTGTTTCTGACGTGCAGAAATAAATATTTATGAACACACTATGTGCATTACTGTCCAAAGGGCCCCAACTACCAACTGTAGGCCTATGGGAAGTTTGGGGGACCCCTCTGGGGGCCCCTACATTTGGCGGGGCCTAAGGCCGTTGCCTAGGTACGCCTCAATATAAAAACCGCCAGTGTGTGTACGCAGACGTGGGCTGGCATTCGATAGCTGTAAAAAAAGTGAGGGTTTTTTTTTTTAGTAAAAAGTAATAACCGGCTAACGTTGATTCGGTCAAATACCAGTTAAACAGCTATCGGTTAACATCCCTAGTTATAAGTGCCATTTTTATTCTGTTGGGGGGGATTTCATGTCTCAACAAAGGACTAGATGTAAATATTCACTCATTCATACTGTATTGGATATGAATGCTTCAATGTTGACTTTATGCTTGTGTGTGTTTCAACATGTCGTCACTGTCTAGTAGAAACCTTGTATCTCCTTTTTTCTTTTTTACTAATTAAAATTAATTTTAAACTTTTATAAATCACTTTTTTCTAAATAAATAAACAGTTCAACATAAAAGGTGGTGATTATGTATCATAGCCTACAAATGCTACTCATAGAGACTCACCAGTAGTACTGATTTTATT
>NC_085860.1:35564018-35571518 GCF_034702125.1 Engraulis encrasicolus
ATAATAGATTAATTTTCACGCTGCCTATTCACTTGAATTGCCCGACTGTTGCCTAGCGACCCACTAGTTTGATGCCCTTTCGGTAGCCTACTGTCACATGGTAATCAAACATTTCAAACAAGCAATTTATTGTTAGGGTTAAGGTTAGGGTTAGGGTTAGGTTTAGGGTTAGGGTTAAGGTTAGGATTAGGTTTAGATTTAGGTTTAGGTTTAGGGGACATAAGGCGTAAGTACCAAAAGGGCGTCGAATTAGTGAGTCCCGAGTGTATCAGCAGTGTTCTGTCAGCACCCCCTCCCCGCCCCTGCAGACGTTTGGATAACCATAGCAGCAGTGGGGCAATTCAAGTGAATAGGCAGCGTGAAAATTAATCTTTTATTTTCGTGAACACTTAACGAAAGGCGGGCAATAACGTGAATGCACCACGAGAATTAATCTATTATTTTCGTGAAGACTTTACGAAAGGCGTGAGATAGGGCTCGCTTCCCACACCACCAACCTCACTCTACTCCCTCCTCACTCTACCCCCTCCACCAACCACCAACAAGCACCTCCTCCTCCTACTCCTCCTCCTCCTCCTCTTCCACCAGCTTCTCCACCTCCACCATGCCATCCTCCCTTACCAACTCCTCACGTAATATGCTTCCCATATTAACACCCCCACCACCAGCGCCGCTGCCAACGCCTCCTCGCTCCACTCCCGCTACGTTCCCCTCCACTACCCATCACCCACCAGAAAGCACCTCCTCCTCCTCCTCCTCCTCCTCCTGCTCTCTACCCAACCACCCTCTCCACCATGCTTTGATGTCACGGCACACAGACACCTAAGCAGCCCTAGAGCATTCAGCTTTCATGCTCTCTCTCTTCTCTCTCTCTCTCTCTCTCTCTCTCTTTCTTTCCGTCTCTCTCTCTCTCTTTCTTTCCGTCTCTCTCTCTCTCTCTCATGTTTGAACATATCCCTGTTGGGAAGGGTTCACACACACACACACACACACACACACACACACACACACACACACACACACACACACACACACACACACACACACACACACACACACAACAAACGCAACTCTATGCACACAAGCTCACGTCTACACGTAGCACAGATAAGGACATACGTACTACATACAAAGCTACTCACACAGTACAAATACACATACTGTACACGCTCATATACAACAACATTAAGAAGAGAGAATACCTAAAAACAAACCTAAACACACCAAAACCTACAGACACAGACACAGACACAGACACAGACACAGACACACACACACACGTGTGCGCAGGCACGCACGCACGCACGCACACACACAAATTCATACACACACACACACAACACAACACAGCTTAATGAAGAGCTGCCATCCCGGGAGACATTAGGGCTGCGTCCTGAATGTGCTTAGCAGAATGCTCGTCTGATTGGGATTATGTAATCAACTGTGTGAGAGATTATGAGCACAGTGTGTGCGTGCCTGCCTGCGTGTGTGTGTGTGTGTGTGTGTGTGTGTGTGTGTGTGTGTGTGTGTGTGTGTGTGTGTGTGTGTGTGTGTGTGTGTGTGTGCACGCGCATGTGTGCTTGTGTGTGTGCGTGTGCGCGTGCGTGAAGAGGCTTTTCAAGTGGTGGTCTGCTGCTGGAGCATAAAAGAATATTAAATTCTGCTCTCCTTAATGCAATGCCACACAAGTGCTTATCATTTTATACACTTATTACTTTACCAATAACAGTGACAAAAGGCAGGTCAATAAAGGCATTAAAGGGCCATGACAGTGTTGAATGGACGCACGTAAATCGTACATCATTTCGCTACGGAGCAAAGGGAGCAAAGATGCAATTAGCATCCATCTGCTATGCTAGCCTGTCCTGAGTAACTTTCTGCCATTTAGCTTATCATCACAGTGCCAGAACTGATAACGGCAATATCCAGTTTGTGGGTTGGTGGTTGTGTGTGTGTGTGTGTGTGCATGGCCGTAGCCAGCCATGTGAAGTAGGCGAGGTCCATGATGCGCACGCAGAGCAAAATAAATTTTATTATTAATATAAAATATAAATTAAAAATGAATTCATAAAATAAATAAATATAGGCTACACAGGCCTATATATAGGGCCCTCCTCTATGAATGTATAGGCCTAATGTGAAATAGTAAATATGTAGACATGTATAATAATAAATATGTTGTAGTTTTCAGCCAACTCAGCCTATTCCCTTTGAATGGCTATGCTTTGGTATCATGCCTTTTATTATAAACAGCATCCTCCCAGTCAGTAAAGCCCTTTGTAAGGAAACTAAAGCTTGACCCTGAAGTTGCACAATAAGCTACATCCTCAGATGGCAAGTTGCTCAGCCATTCATATTTTTCTCCCAATGAAATTACACTTCAGCTGTTTTCCTCCAAAGATACAAGGATAGCTATCTCTGTAGTGCAAACCACCTATTTTGGAGTAAACTTTTTTCTTCCTAGAGTCGCATCAAACGTTTTGTTTTTATTTAGTTGTTATAGTTCTTCACAAGCGCAGAAGACAAAAGTCTATCAACGAGAAAGAAACGTAGCCTATCCTCCGCGCTCCTGAGCCATCTGATGCGTCACGGCTATGCAGACACAGTAGTCACGGGAGCCTCTTCAGGTGTGGATATTTTACTGCGATTGACTCTGACGAAGACGTGGCGATAGTCGATAGTCGATAGTCTTGGCACTTGTCCAAATTAACAGGAAAATATCCACATCTGAAGATGTTCCGGTGACCTCCTCTGTCAGTGTTTATCACATGCCCAATTTACAATCAATTACCTTTCACGGATATCCTGCTTTTAGTTAGCCTGCCATCAGCAGCTAAGGTGCTTAAATAAACTTTTGATGGCATTTTTTGTTAAAAGTTGGCAACCATGCCAGAAGTTATCAGCATGGGCTAAGGTTTCAGAATCACCTGGTTGCCAACATGGCACTTGACCTTTAAGGTCAAATCTGAAGGTCAAAAGGTCAAACACGGTCAAATAACAGTGTTATTTAGTTAAATAGTGTTACAAAGTTGTTAAAAGTGGGAAACCATGCCAGAAGTTATCAGCATGGATTAAGGATTCAGAATCAACTTCTTGCCAACACTGAACTTGACCTTTAGGGTCAAATTTGAAGGCCAAAAGGTCAAAAACAGGGTATTTCCTTGCTAGTCTTTTTTGGGTACTGTATATTCATGGAATTCTTTTTCAAAAGTTGGCAACCATGCCAGAAGTTATCAGCATGGGCTAAGGTTTCGGAATCACCTGGTTGCCAACTTGGAACTTGACCTTTAGGGTCAAATATGAAGGTCAAAAGGTCAACCACGGTCAAATAACAGTGTTATTTAGTTAAAGATTGTTAAAATGATGTTAAAAGTGGGCAACCATGCCAGAAGTCATCAGCATGGACCAAAGATTCAGAATCAACTTGTTGTCAACACGGAACTTGACCTTTAGGGTCAAATTTGAAGGTCAAAAGGTCAAAACCTATGTATTTTAAGGTTAGACTTTTTGGAGGACTGTGTTCATGGAAATCTTTTTCAAAAGTTGGTAAATATGCTAGAAGTTATCAGCATGGACTAAGGTTTCAGAATCACCTGGTTGCCAACATGGAACTTGACCTCTTAGGTCAAATTTGAAGGTCAAAAGGTCAACCGAGGTCAATAATAAAAAAAAAAAACGTTTTTTTTGGTGATGTGCTTTCATAAAATACAAGTTGTTTGCATGGTACTGTATATTGAATAATTAGTAGGCCTATAATTTGATATGATTTGATTTGACTTATCATGGTGGGGCTCTGGCCTGTCATCCTTAGACATTCATCATAGCTCATTAGCATAAAATTAACTTAAACTTGTATTTTCACTCTGGTCATCTAAATTACTTTATTCATCTTTGTGAAGCACATTAAGCTGCTGGTATGAAATGGGATATGCCTTGGCTCACCAGTGAATTTGCTTTGCCCCATCAATTCACAGGCTTTCCATAGAAAAAATAATGACTGTTATTTCTAATGTGTTTCAAATGGTTATAGCAATGAAGGATACTTGCTGATTTGCTATGTCATATCATGGTTAGGAAATTAAACCTACAGTAACAGTAGATCAAGTATTGCACACTTTTCTTGATGTTCTCATAACTACTGTAGAATGTTCTGCTGCAATTTCCCAGGCTTGAGTTTTTGTGTCATCTGTCCAAAGCAACATGCTTATCCTTGGGTATTGATCAGTCTTGACATTACTTTTTTCAGAAAGCCAAAAAGGCAATTGATATGTTACCACCAAGTGATGCATATGGATTGCATCTTGCATAAGCAAATCAGCAGGCAAATGTATGGCTGCAGTCTGACAAAGTACATATTAACAAAGACACTGAGGAGGCAGGTGGTTGGAAAGTTGTAGACCAACACTTGATGGCTGTGTGGCAAAGGAAACCTCCAGTTCCACATAGTAGCTTAGGACTGATACTTTGTGGTTGTAGAACCAAGTGGCCAATACATGCCTGCAGTTGCCTGAGGAATGGACAGCCCTGTATACCTGCATGTGATTAAAATGTAGAATGTTTAAACGCCGTAGGGATAGAACATGATCTGGATGACAAAATCTTTTTGTAATAACAGCAACAATAGCTCCTTCAAATAAATAAATATTCAGTATGTACTGACATCACATTTGAATTTTAATTATCGTTTTAATTATTATTGAAGTAAAGAAACAATATGATGAATTACATTCTTGTTATTGACCATTTGCAATAATCACTTTCATTCATACCCTAATAATAAAGACTATATAACTTCTAAATATACAGTCCCCTAAAGTATTGGAACAGAAAGGCAAATTTCCTTGTTTTTGTTGTTCACTGAAGACTTGGGTTTAAAGGGGCTCTAAGTAGGATTAAAAGGTTCATTAATCACTGTTCAGAGTCATCTGATACTTATTTGAGTCATTAGTAGGTGAAGGGTCCGCGACCACTTCCACAGTCCACTGTCAGAAAACCCCAAATGCAGCTTTTGACAGCGCTGTCTGCTTCGGGAGAAACCTCATCAAAACAGTGTTTTATTTTCTTTAATATTATTTGTTCCAATACTTTCACTCACCTAAAATGATTTAAATAATAAGAATTATCTCCTCCAGGTACTAATTATTTAATACATCATGCAAACGACATGTATTTTATGAAAGCACATCACAAAAACCCAAAACATTTTTTATTTTTTATTTTTTACCTCAGTTGACCTTTTGACCTTCAAATTTCTAATTTCAAAGTTCTATGCTGGCAACCATGGACCACGAAACCTTTGTCCATGCTGATAACTTCTAGCATGATTGTCAACTTTTGAAAAATAATTCCATGGATATGAAGCCCTCCCCCCAAAAGGCAAACTAGAAAATGCATTGTTTTTGACATTCAAATTTGACCTTAAAAGTCAAGTTCCATGTTGGCAACCAGGTGATTCTGAAACCTTAGTCCATGCTGATAATATCTAGCATGGTTGCTGACATTTGAAAAAGAATTCCATGAATATGCAGTTCCCAAAATAGACTAACCAGAAAATACATTGTTTTTGACCTTTTGACCTTCAAATTTGACCCTAAAGGTCACGTTCCGTGTTGGCAACAAGTTGATTCTGAATCTTTGGTCCATGCTGATGACTTCTGGCATGGTTGCCCACTTTTAACATCATTTTAACATTTTTTAACTAAATAACACTGTTATTTGACCGTGGTTGACCTTTTGACCTTCATATTTGACCTTAAAGGTCAAGTTCCATGTTGGCAACCAGGTGATTCTGAAACCTTAGCCCATGCTGATAACTTCTGGCATGGTTGCCAACTTTTAACAGAAAATGCCATCAAACATTTATTTTAGGGTCTTGGCAGGCTGACTATTACCTTTATGCAGCAGCTGATGCAGCAGCCGGCCTTCTTAAAATAATGACTCAAATGGCTTTTTAAGACACCATAGCCTACTTGTTACGCATGAGCTTTATGTAGGCTATACAACGGTTGGCTTTCTGTTAGCGGAGATCTCATCAAGCGCGGACTTTCTGATAGCGGAGATCTCACCAAGCGCGTGCTTAATGGGCGCGTTCGTGACGGCACATTACTGCGCAGGCTGCACACGCACACTTTGCCATTTCAATGCATTTTTCCAACCAGAAAGCATGGTAATTTTGCTTTGCGCAATGCACTGTCACGAACGCGACCAAACACTTGCGATGTCGGCTGAGTTGCGTTCTCTCCCACGAGTCGCACCACTTGCGATAGCCTATTAATCAATCTTGTTTACTCTCAAAAACAGAACACAAAGGCAAAACTAGAACACATAGCACATGGATGTTAACCACAGTTTGCAAAGGACGCTTCACAAAGGTTTATAGATGTTTTTGTGTGTTTCAGTTGGTCATATTTGCCGTTAAAATAATAATAATAATAATAAAAAACCTCTCACGATAGGCGAGGTCCGGACCTCGCTAGCCTCAAATGTAACTACGGCCATGTGTGTGTGTGTGTGTGTGTGTGTGTGTGTGTGTGTGTGTGTGTGTGTGTGTGTGCAGGCTTTTAGCTAGGGGGGCGTCTGGGCGTCTTTTCGACGCCCTATTTTGAAAATAACAAAAATTTGGACGCCCTACTTTTTAGTAGGACTCCCTAAAGACGTCCTATTTTTTCCACTTTGTCCGCGCTAACCATGCTGATGCTCAAAATTCGCCGAGTCCGAGCTTTCCCACGATGGATGATTTTTATTTACACCGCCATTTTCGAAGTTTTAGAAGATAAAATATAAAATACACCTAACCGGCTAGCGTTGTAACGAGTGCCTTCCAGCATGTTTCAGTGTAAAATTCCACCGCGTTTCAAAACACGCATTTCGTAGCGTCATTAATTTATCAACTTCCATCTGTTTAGCGATCTCTAATGAGTAACAAACATCACTTGCAGACTGGCTGTTTCAATTCATAGACTTTTTTTGGTTTGAAATACTGTGTAAAACATTTCTGTAACATTTAACAGACCAGGTCACCGGCATGCTGCCACTTCCTCGTTCAGCAACAAGTGAATGTTCCAATCTGAGTAAAATAGAGGGGGTGAACCAAACCATTTTGAGCAGGGGTGTTTTTACTGGTGGGATTCTTTGTAATGTATTTTATAATATGAAAATAAGAAAATGATTTTACTTGTCTATGTGTTTTGATTGCATTTCTTTGGTTTGTTATTTTGGGCTTTTGTTTGCTATTTAGTTGCACACATGCCTCCCCCCAGTCCAGCCTTACTATTGGTACAAAAATGTTTTAACAAAGGCAAAAACACTTGGTTGTATTGGTCAAAATTTGCTCCTCAAATTGCAGGAAATTGCGTTTGAGAGCATTAGAAGTGTAAACATTTTGCGGGGGAGAATACCCCAAGATCGCCCTAAAACACTTGTGCCTGCGGGTCGAGGCGCCACGCACAAATGACAGGTTAAAAAAAGTTAGACACCCTAAAAAAAATCCTGCCTAAAAGC
>NC_085860.1:35576518-35584018 GCF_034702125.1 Engraulis encrasicolus
TTCGAAGGCACTTCATGATTATGGGCGTCAGTGCTACAGGACGGTAGTCATTGAAGCATGATGGTGATGATTTCTTCGGCAGCGGGTATGATGGTAACAGCTTTGAAAAGTGATGGGATGACTGCTTGCTCCAGAGAGATGTTAAAGATGGCTGTGAAGACATCCTTCAGCTCTTCTGCACAATCCTTCAACATCGGCCAGGTATGTTGTCTGGGCCAGCTGCTTTGCGTGGGTTGATGGTGGCCAGTGTCCCTCTTCACACTGGCAGAGGACAGGTACAGGGGTTGATCATGGGGGGGGAGGGGGAGTTTTCTGTGGATGAGTGTCATTTTGTGCTTCAAAACGGGCAAAAGAAACTGTTCAGTCGTCGTTTAGCAAGAGGTGTTGTTGTCACAAGCTTCGTGGTGCGGGCTTATAGTCCGTGATGGCCTGTATGCCCTGCCACAGGCTCTGTGCATCTCTGCTGTCTTTGAAGTGTGTTGTTATTTGTCCGTGTAGTATTCCTTTTTTGCTTTCCTGATGCCCTGTTACAGGTTTGCCCTTGCTACTTTTAGGCCAGCTACGTCTCCTGCTCTGAAGGCTTTGTCTCTGGCCCTCAGCAGTCTGTGAACGTCTCCTGTGAACCATGGCTTCTGGTTGGCCCTGGTGGTGATGCGTTTTATTTCTGTAACATCATCAATGCATTTTGTGATGTAGGAGGTCACGGTGTCTGTGTACTCCTCAATGTCAATGTGGTTGCTGTGGGTGGCAGCTGTTTTGAACATGTCCCAATCTGTGGTTTCAAAGCAGTCTTGTAGTCGTGACACGGCTCCCTCTGGCCATTTTCTCACCTCCTTCAGAGCTGGTTTGGTGAGTTTTACCTTTTGTCTGTAGGCTGGCAGTAGCAGAATCGTTAGGTGGTCTGATAGGCCGATGTGGGGGATGGGCTTTGCCTTGTATGCTCCTTGTTTTGGGGTATAAACAAAGTCCAGGGTGTTTTGTCCTCTTGTTGGAAAGTTAACATGTTGGTGAAATTTTGGAAGTACTGTTTTGAGATTTCCGTGGTTGAAATCTCCCATGACCACTGTGAAGGCATCTGGGTGTGCATCTTGTTGTTCAAATGGCTAAATGTATCAATGCACATTTCACCTCAATTTCATGTAGGCTACTATTTTTATTTCTTGGTTCTTTCGTGTGTTACTGTATATGATGCCCTGCAAATGTGGTAGCCTATATCCTGTTGTTGAGGACTTACTGCTTGCTGCAATGTTACACACTATTCCGTTCATAAATTGAGGGGGGTAGGTGGGGATGCTAATCTGGACAGGGTTAATATACTGTTGAAGATGAATGACAGTCTGGTGTTATATATGCCTCTGAACAGGAAAACACCAAAAGCCAAAAGCAATGTCATATGGCTGTAAAAATAGAAAGGGAATTTAGACAGAAGGGTAAACATATTGTTAAAAAAAAAAGAAGAAGAAGACAATGCTCATGAACCAACGGAGGTTAACAGGGTGAAAAGGTTTGAACATCCCCATTGACAATCACAGTCTATCGATTTCAGCATAAAGCACTATTCTTTTCAACTATACAACAGTTTGGCCCACAGGTCCACTACCAATCACAGCTCGCCTCAGCCCATAAACCTTGAAAATAAATCTGAGGTCAAACCAAACTGGACTCATTGATGGATTTGTGCTGATTTGTGTCATAAAAAAGCCAAAGGACGTGGCTCCTTGATTTCTGAATTGCTTCATGACCTTTGATGACAGGCTCATCAATCTTAAGCCATTACAATACGGTGGGCGAAAGAAAAGAACATATAAAATAAATTATATAGACTGTGGGAGGATAGTATTTAACACAGTCAGTTCCCCTTTGTGTCTTCATTTTACACTGAATGTTCTTAACTTGTTTATACACTTAAAAGACATGCATTATTAATTGTTTATCCATCTTGTCCAATCACAAATAGTTTGACTGGATTAAATCGGTCAGAAATCCTTTTAACAAAAGCTTGTTCTAAAGGCATGAAAGTGAAGGCTGTGTTTGTGTTTGGTTGAGTCTCAGCTCAACCAAATAGTTCCAGTTAGATTCATCTCTAGCATCTGTAGTTGCTATGCAACAAGTGTCTATTTATACACACTGATTTGGACACCCCCCCTTATTTTTTAGCAGCTGAGGTACTGTATGTCTGTTATTATTCACAGTACTAAGTAATGCATAGCAGCACTTGTATAGTTTTTTAAAGAGTTGTGCCATATCTTTTGGATTCAGCCACTTTTGTTTCTTTCCTTCTCACTTGTTTATGAATAAAATCTCATGTAATGCTGTTGGTGGCAAGCACTGTCAGGGTGGCGGCCAGACCTCTTCCAAGGAAGCTGTTTGATAGACCATTTAACTATGTTACACCTTTTCAAGTCTCTCTGCCTCGTTTTTGTAGAGTTAGAAACTGTAGTGTCAAAATTCGCCCTATCTGACAATGGTAAAAATCCTGGATCCAGATCATGATCCGGATCACCACCAAAATGTATTCCCTCGTTCCTTTTGTTATTTCCAACAACTTCAACAACAGATGTGATATATCTGTGAAATAGTCATCTTTCTAGTGAGGCGAATAATCCATCTTGTTAAATGTAGCTATCCATTTTCTATTGTTTATGACATATTAACATTTTAACCCCTTAAGGCGCGGCTTTATACATTTGTTGTTACCAGTATGGCAATGACCAAGTCGTGGTGCATTACTAAAGGGCCTGTGTTGTGTCATAGTATTGTAGTGCTATGGTAGTTACATTTCAATGACTATTACAGCGTGCCTCAGGAGGTACGGCGCGCATTAAGGGGCTACGAGGCTACATGCACGTTACTAAGTCACTAATGCCTCTTTTCCACTGCCGGTTTTCTGGTAGGCCTACCGCTTGACACAGCGCGACTCGGCTGTCACTTTTTGCTTTAGGATTGAGCTGTGTCGTGTGTATTCGAAAAGCAAAAAGTGGCGGCCGCGTCATGCTGTGTCGAGCCGCAGGCCTACCAGAAAACGGGCAGTGGAAAGGAGCCTTAAGAGGATAAAAGCATGTCACACATCAACTTCCAGGTAAAGGTAAATACGTCTTAAACAAACAAAAAATAAAAATCCATTTCGTTCATCAGCAATGATCCAAGGAGAAATCTAAGGAGAAAACTTCAGGTAGCTTTGCTTGGTGTCACAGTGGGTCTTGAGTAAGACATCTGTTACTACAGTAATGTATGTACAGTAGCAAGGACTGTGGATGCTGGCCTACAGTAACATGGATGCATGTTTCCGGAGTAAAGTCACCATTATAATATACAGTCCCCGAATGCAATTAAATATCTTTCAAATAAGGTAATGAAATCCTGAACTCATTGTTCTCTGCAGCGCCCATGTGTGTGTAATTTAAATGTAAATGCAGCAACACTGCAGCTTCCCGTACAACATGCAGTACCTTTTTGCTGGGGAATGTCGACAATGCACTAACACACTGAATGGTTAGTGTTTTATCTCGCACATTATTATGCACAACAGAATGAGGCCATGTTCTGTAAATGCTGCAACTTGTCAAGGTTGTCAAGAGATCGAGAAACAGAGAGCAAGAGTTGGGGAATAGAGACACAGGGAGAGGGGAGACACACAGACAGAGAGAAAGAGAGAGAGAGAGAGAGAAAGATGTGAATAACAGATGTGACTTTACTTTGTTCTGTGACAGTGCTACTTCGGCAACTTCTCCTCCACCGTTGCTGAAGTTGGGCGAGGTTTCCCATGCAGCACCACACATCCCCTCAGCATGGCTGATCAGCAAGCTGCCCTCTGTGTCTCACTTGTGGCCCCCAGTGAGGATCAACCTCATGTCTAATAAATGAGGCGCTGGGCTGGGATGAACTTCAACTTCAAGGCTCCCACACTGTTTTTTGCTCACTCACTCTAGGTGTTTTCTTGCTGGAGTGGATATCTAAAGATGTGGGATCTGAAGTATCTGCAGAGACAGCAACACTGAGAGGGATTCATGGATTGCGAAAAATATCCATTGAACTTAATTTAGCTTTTTTTGTTTAAAAAAAATGCAGAACAAAATTTGGTGTATGTACACTCGGCCTATAATCATGCTGAGTAACATGTCTAAGGTTCCGTTAGGCCTAACTCACACAACACATTTGCATTAGTGGTGCTTGGGCATTGTATGTCCATTTTCATTTAGAATTTACAGTAGTACCTTAGGCTGTCTATATCACGTGCAGCACACACAGAGGCTTAAGTGGTCAAATTGTGTAGCCATTGTTTTAGAAAATAGAAATATTGCAGAAGGGCAAATACATTCGTATTTTGATCCTATCCTTTCTAAAGCTACAGCCAAACTATATTTGTTTAAGACCATGCTATCAATGTATTGATGTCTTGTGGATTCACAGAATACTTAAAATGCCCTCAAACTGTGTGGGAAATATGACAATTCACCTTCAAACAAAAGCTGGAAAACGATCAATATCAACCTTACCAACCCAGATTTTTCGAGTGTGTTGTATGTTCACTTTTCACCATTCTTCCCCTGAACTTCCCACCTCTCTCTTCAACTCCTCCATGGCCTGCACTAGACACATGATTCCTGATGACCTACTGATTCCAGTCTTGATATGGAGTAGAGTATCATTCATGGGGAGGGGAAATTAAGGTGTCCAGTAGAATACATAAATTGTGAAAAAACACAGACATTATACAGATTAACCATACAGATCTCTCTCTCACACACACACAGTGTATACGCAGCATTAGGCTTAAACAGGTTACTCCAAACCTCACCAGCATTAGAATGGCAAGAATATCGGAAAGGGCTACACACAAAAAATGCAATGTCATCGGGACTAACATGTCAAGCATGAGCAAAACAATGGCAAAATAATTATGGAATTGGCAGGAAATCTCCTTTAAAGCATGAACAGGTTTTGTATGAGAGCTGATTATATATAGCCTACTTTACATCCCATATGCTACTGCATAGATTTTGTCCATCACTACTTGCTCACAATTCAGTGTCAGTGGGCGGCCTTTGAACTGACTTGATATAAGGCATTATTATGCTGTGAATTATTTCACTTATTGGTGTCTTTGATGAATTGCTGTAATTATTGTGCTCCCAGACTGAATGCATCCTTTGTGCTACATTGTATTAAAAGATTTTTTTATGCTAATAGGGTCTATAAAAGCTATTTTAGTTGGGAACTCCACTCAAAGGTATATATCAGCCAATATATCGCACAATCTAGATTAGAATATACAGAAGAATTCCACAAAGGTCAAACCATTTCAGTCATATGTAAAAGGGAAACCAATATAATGTATTTTGTCATACAGCAACATGCGTCCCTCCCATGAGAGTGATAAAACCAATAGCAAGTATCATCACGCACATAAATATAGGGTTAAGACATTTATTGTAAATGAAAAAGGACAGTAGCATTTAAATGAAAGGAGACATGTACTTTCAAGCAGTGTTATAAGTGCAACATTTTTCCAAGGTTATGGCCAAAAGAACAAAGCAACTTCTCTCCTCCATGTTAGAGCTTCCAAAACACAGCCCAATGACATTTCCCCTCCAGCCATAACAAGCTACGCAGAGAAATAGAGAGAGACAGAGAACAGTGCCAGAGAGCACAACCTAAGTGGCAGGCAGGTTAGTGACGCTAACGTTAGTTTGGCTCGCCCACCCACAGGAGAGGTAGCTCGGCGAGCTGCACCGGGACCTGGGTAGTGTGTCTTACACGAGACATCATTAGCACACTCATTCATTAAACGCAAGAGAGAGAGTATGAGAGAGAGAGAGAGAGGAGAGAGAGAGAGAGAGAGAGGCCTCCGAATAAATTGGCTGCAGATGTGCCATAAATTAGTAATCAACCATCCAACAGGAACAAGTGTTGCCCACTGGAACTTTAACCTTGCGCTTTAAAACCTCTAATTGAGATGAAACTACTTCATTTCGCAACGCCGGCGTCAGTATTGGCAGCGGGGCAAAATGAAAAGAATTGCCGCCGAACGTGATGTTGACATCTGGAATGCCCTCCCTACTATGCATTTTTATAGCAGCGAGAGAGAGAGAGCGTGACTCACCCCATATTGATGAAGCAGGGCCACATTATGATGTTGTCAGGCCAGACGTAATGAAACCTCTGGCCGCCAGAAAAGGGTAAATCGCCCACCTTTTTGTTCCCACGTCAAAATTGCTTTTTTTTATACATCACTTCTTCACCTCTCAATACGTCTCTGCAGTATATTGATGTCGTTTACGTATGTATACACATCCATTAGTTGTTTTCATGAAGGAGTTCCATTCGTATAGGGCGATCAATATTTGATGAGATAGTAGGCTAACTGATGACAGGAGTGGTGAAGGGGAAAAAAAATACATAATGTCAGAATGTAAACCATACGTTGCTGGGATCAAAGTGGGCGGCTTGAGTAATGATAGATTGATCGAAAAACATATAGATTACTGTGTGTTTTGAATGCTGCTCAAAAGAAAATGCTATGAAGAAACACATGATCACACCCACAGAAAAAGACACATTTTACTCTCTCTCTCCCACTACCCCCCCCCTCCCCCCTTCTCTCTCTCTATCTGACAAACACACACACAAACAAACAATTCCGTTAGTATTACTGTATACAAAAAGGTGGGACCTGCCATCACTCGTGATTGCATCAGCAAGCAGAACTCATGGCATTTGCATCACCTGTGTATGAGCCACTCAGAAAGGAGGAAGGAGGTGTGTGTGTGTGTGTGTGTGTGTGTGTGTGTGTGTGTGTGTGTGTGTGTGTGTGTGTGTGTGTGTGTGTGTGTGTGTGTGTGTGTGTGTGTGTGTGTGTGTGTGTGTGTGTGTGTGTGTGTGTGTGTGTGTGAGTGTGTGTGTGTGTGTGTGTGTGTGAGTGCGCGCGTGCGTGCGTGCGTGTGTGCGTGCGTACATGCATGTATTTTCACAATTGTGTAGCTACTCCGGTGCAAAGATCCAAAGAGAGACTGTGTGTGTGCTGCACACACGTACACTACATTCACCATAGTTGTGTGCTGTTGTGAGAGTGAGTGAGAGGGCTTCTTTCAGTGTTTGCGTGCGTGCGTGCGTGCGTGCGTGTGTGTGTGAGACAGAGAGAGAGAGAGAGACACAGAGACAGAGAAAGGGGAGAGAAAGAGATAGAGCAAGAGAGATATTGCATTTCTAAGTATGCTAGTCTTTGTTATTTTGTGAGTCCATGTGAATCTGTGTGCGTGTGTGCGTGCGCAACAGTGCTTGTGTGTGTGTGGGTCTGTCTCCCATGTCTAGCACTGGAACCAGGCTGCAACTGGAGCTGCCTCTGGGCTAGTTACAACAACCACTACAGTGACCTGAGGTGGCTTTGGAGAGATGTGACTCATTACACGTGTGCTTATGTGTGTGTGTGTGTGTGTGTGTGTAAGAGATGGAGAGAGAGAGAGAGAGAGAGAGAGAGAGAGAGAGAGAGAGAGAGAGAGA
>NC_085860.1:35586518-35601518 GCF_034702125.1 Engraulis encrasicolus
TACAACAAAAAATATATGTTTCAATGTGGTAAGTCACAAGTCAGACGTTCAGTAGCCCTACAGCAGCCGTGTTTGGCTTTCTATTTTATACATCCGTAGAACTCACGTTGCGAGTTGCGAAAGATACTGCCGTTTCTCTCATGAACAGCAGAGGGCACTTCCGACAATGCGAGCGAGGGCGCTTTTGAAGTATGAATAGTCTGGCGCAAGTGATGACGTCATTAATGGTTCTCGCGCCAAACGCGCCAAAGTGCGCACGTGAAGTATGCAGAGCCCTTTACTCAGCCCTCCTGTGACATTTGGCATAGCTAACCTTCTTTTCACCTGAAATTGCTACACTGCTACAGAACGACGCAGTCGAATATCATTGGCCCTTCATGCCTCTCTCATCCCCGCTTACTTTGTCTTCTCTTCCCATCGGAATGGGACTGCAATGTCAATTCTTGTGTTGTGTGATGATGACCAAGTCAAAATGTATGAAATGTAAATGCCTTCTCTTTTAACACAGCGGGACTTTTTTATTTGTTTTGTTTGCTAGTATGCTCACAAGAGTGTGTTTCAATGCACCAAATGAGTGAAGCTTTCTTCATATCAAAGGCTTGTTCTGTGAATACTGTGCTGCATTGTAACAAATTGTGTCCTCTATCAAATCGAGAAAAAAAGAAATGTACCTAACATCAAACACAGTCATTACAATTTGCCGTCCATCTTATTCCTATTTTGAAGGCACTCTTTGCTTGTATGCCTTTGGTACTGATGGCACTATTGAATCTTTTCAGCCATGCAAGCAAAATAAATCAATTCCTTTGGACTGTTTCAAACTTTCAAAGGGCTGTGTTTACATGAGACCTGAGACCGTATGTGCAGTATTCGGTATTATTTTGGTCCTGTCAAGCAGTAATAACTCAACCAAATAAAACAAAACATGAATGATGCCAAACATGGAAAGAATGTCCATAGAATAGAGTCCTCTGACACACATGAAAGGCATAGATCACTCAATGGACAAATTAACTCACATTATGTGCAATGTGCCTTGATATTTCATACAATTAATAGCACTGCATGTGGGCTCAATTGTGTATTGTTTTGATTTTAGCGCAATGGCTTGCCATCAGTTTGTGTGTTGCTTGGCAACAAGGCTTCTTTTATTGGAAAGCTTCTGTTTTAGTTGAATGAGTGACAAAATAGAAGAGATAGCTTCCCATCTTTATTGTTTGACCATAGCTTCCTTGTTAGACCTATTTCACACACTTTGCATTTCATTATGGAGAGAATGCACAATCTAAACCATGTGAAAAATTGGACATCTGCCCTCTCCTCCATTCTCTGTGATGAAGTGGTCTATGTGCTTTCTTGAGTGTGTCACCAAAACTGCATGCAAACTAAGGACAAGTTTAGCAAAGTACTGTATGTAGTAAGTCTGGCTTTGGAGCACTTTGAATCAGAGACTGTATACGTATTGCATATCTATAACTCACCACAGTGATATACATAATGAAAGGACAGCTAGATCTGTATGTGGAAACAAGCGGCAATGAATTTCAAAGTGTACAGTAGAGGGGTATCTCTGTATACATGAATGTAATGCACAATAATGGACTTTTGATGAATTATGAATCAGAAGTTCATGTATACCAAAGAGAAGCCCACAGGGGCAGTCGCTGTTGGCACCACACTCCTACGTGGGTTTGCTCTAGCCGGCCTGTGCCAGTGTGTGGAGCGGAGCGATGGCCGTGGTTTGGCGTCACGTGACCAGAGCTTGGGCACACTACCCACGGTGACACATGTCCAAATGGCAACACACTGGACGCCAGATGCCGCCTGACCCCCTCACCCCTCCTCCCAAGCTCTCTGTGGTGACCTGCGCTCTGCTGATGGAAAGGGGGATGGGAGTGGGGGTGGGAGTGGGTCTGGGGGCGGGCGTGGGGGTGGGGGTAACTCTTCTGCCAGTGGCTTCGGGACAGGAACCGATCAGAACGAGTCAAGCCAGTGAAGCGGAAGTGTGGCTCAGTCCAAACAGGAGAGGGTTGGGGGATGAGGGGGCACCTGCTAGCTTTAATGGTATGGAAGTAAAACAACTAATGTATCAGGCATGCACCTCCGACACCCGTTTAAAAGCCTGTTACGATAGTATGTGATTTTACATGCAACCTGGAATTGATATAATTGTAGGCTATGTAGTCCAATATGAATTAATTGTAATTTAAAAATCAAATAATAGCACTCACTATTTCACAATGAGTGCAAGGACCATTATACACCACATGTTTGGAGTTGGTATACAAATAAAATGAAATAAAATGAAATAAAATGCAGTCTGAGCTCGTACTCTTCCACTCATTTAGGCTCCATTACCCACTCAAACCCACCAAAACGTTTGGACTATCTTACACATTTTTTGGACATACGAACACAACTGGTCACCGAGGCTTGGCTGGGCGAATTGTGACGGCCTACCTGCTACACGGCGTTGGCCCGCTGCTGTGGCTGCTAGAGAGCTACTCAACAACACCTGTTCCATCGCTGCGTCCGACGCCACTTCCAATGCTGCTCCAGGGAGTTTGGACTGCTGTTGAGCCAGCGTGGCTGCTGGTTTCACCAACTTGTGCCATCCCTGGTTGCTGGCTGCAACAACCACTACACCTTGCTGTCTCGCGGCGTCCATGCCTCGTGTCTGGATTCTGTTGACCGACAGCGTGCTCGGATGCCTCCCTCCCTAACCAACGTCTCGGCGGCCCCGTCCACGGCATTTCGCCGGTTATTTTAAAGAACTTATCTGCTTGTTCGCCTGCCTCCCCTTGGCCGGGCTCCGGATTTTCGTATCCCCACGGCCTTCCATCGCTGCTCCTGTCGTGGGTTTGCTTATCATCTCCACCAAACTTGATTGTTCCATTTCATCATGGACTTAAACTTTCCACTGCCGTCTATTTTTGTTGTGTCCCTGTTTTGTACTTATTGAGTCTCTGTATGTCTGAGTGTTTGTATGTTATTTGTTTATGGCTATCTGTAAAGCGTCTTTGGGTGCCTTGAAAAGCGCTATATAAAATAAATGTATTATTATTATTATTATTAGCTCATAGGTAATCGGTTAGGGCATCAGAATAGTAGCTCAAAGGTTGCCTGTTTGTGTGTGTGTGTGTGTGTGTGTGTGTGTGTGTGTGTGTGTGTGTGTGTGTGAGTGGGGGTAATTAACCAGTGCTCTCCCCCATCTTCCTACATGAAATGTTCCTTCTTGAAGCATGCTCTGAGGTATGATTGGCAGGTATGAAGAAATGGAAAAAAATACTAAATTTTAGACCACATAGTCTAACGCAGTAATCTGAGGCATTTAGAAACAGCTGGAGTTCTGACTTGTCGAATTGGGGCCTTTGATATTTTCTTCCCTCATATACAAACATCAAATGTCAAAAGTGTGAAACGAGAAATATGCTGATCGCTGGGTGCCTACACCTGTCGCCCACCCCTTTTAAAATGTCACCTCAGTTATCATTGAAAACACATTTCAGAGGTGCCAAAGTAAATGGTGGGTGGGGAAAGCGAAGTTCACATTCAGTGTCATTTCTGTATTCATCTCCTTACTGATCAAACTACCCAAATTTGGTCCGAGGCAATGAGGTCTGTGCACTTCGGTAGGTAGGTAGAAGGCAATGACAATTAACATCATGGTTCGTAGCGTGTTACATGGCCACAACCCACTAACTACACGCATAATTGGTGCAGTTATCAAGTCTGTTTGCTGAGTGTGCTTAATTCGCAGCCTGACCTTGGTTCTTCATGATTGCTCTGATTGAGATGTTTTGCATTGGAGTATAATGATAATTTTAATATGATTATCATTTTTAGTATCCCCGTAAAGAGCTGCATGACAGCCTGACAGGGAAAAAAAAGCATCCGACATAATGCACTGAGAATGAGATCCATTTAATGAGAGAGATAGAGGGAGGGAGAGAGAGGGACAGGGAGGGAGGGAGAGAGGGAAAATGAGGGAGCGATAGAATAAACTAACACATCATTTATTCTTTGTTGCTCTTCAACAGAGGGTGGACTAGTGTCAGATTTTTATTAGACCACAGTCAGAGAGTGATCGTAGTGTTTACACTCGTGCCTGAGGTTATGTCAATACACACAAACGCTGGTCTTTGGCCCCAACCACCACTCTCCACATCGCATGGCTGTGCAATAGTATTTTTTTTTAATCACAGTTCATTAGGCTAGCATGAATCATCGTTGCGCAGCCGCAAGCATAGCGTCGTGCTAATGAGCATTTTCTTAAGAGGCCCCATGCCTGGCTGGCTAGTGTAGCGTGCCGCCGCACAGTGAATTAAAGGCCTCCTTGGGCAGCTGCATTGGCATAGCATGTTGAAATAAAAGGCTCCTGAGGGCTATAGTTAGCGTGCCAGACTAAAATAACGCAATCCTCCGGGCCCACAGTGTTATGTTAGCATAGCAGGCTAGGGTGGTGTGCAGAAGCATGTCTCTGGACGTTTTGGTGACCCCAGCTAAGGGTCAACTCTTTTTCTCCCCGCCATGCCTCTGACTCATCTACAAACACATGCAAAAACACATGCATGCACGCCAGCAAAGCACAATCACACACACACACACACACACACACACACACACACACACACACACACACACACACACACACACACACACACACACACACACACACACACACACCCACCCACCCACACACACACACACACACACACACACACACACACACACACTACAGAAAGACACACTACACAATTTGCTCCAAGGAAAATACAAAGAGTCGAACTCTGAAATAATTAACAGCTTTTCACTTCATGCTTTAATGATGCTGAGTGATAGGGGATGCTGCTATCTCCATTGTTGTAGCGTCTATGTTTCTGTTACAGAAGCATCCATCCAATGCGGCCCGAATTGAATGCACTGAGAGGCTTTGCTGTAATATGTCCACATAGAATGATGTAGGCCTACTAGTGAATAACCACACTAATGTTAACCACGCAATTAACAGTTTGCATGGTTTGCACATGCATTGATGCACATCCTTCTGCACAACAGAACAGAGAGAGAGAGAGAGAGAGAGAGAAAGAGAGAGAGAGAGAGAGAGAGAGAGAGAGAAAGAGAGAGAGAAAGATATACAGAGACAGACATAGACATAGACAGACATAGACACAGACAAAGAAACATAGGCTACAGAAGAGAGAGATAATGACATATTAAGAAACGAGCAATACAATTCAGCACCATCTGTTTGTACTCCTTTTTCTGAAAAGAAATGTGTCACTCGATGGTGGAAGGCAAGAAAAAGCCCTGAAAGAATCTGCCAGAGGCATGTAATTTTACTACATGCCCCTTCATTTTCAATACTATAGTACATCACATCTCCATGCAGAAAAATAGAGGCAGTGGCAGTACCAAGTACATCAATTAAATCCTTCAAAAAAGTTTTCTGCTCATTAAAGGTAATTTCAGCACACTTCCAAAGATGATTCTGTCTGTGTCTGCAATGGGAACATTGTAGACTGCGATGAATATTACATGTCCATTACAACATGCTTGCGCTGCGGCAATTCAGGGCACGCTCTGAGCATAACTTCCTGTAGGTATCTGTCAGGAAGGAACGAGGCCTGGATGAAATTTAATGCTCTCATTACGTTTCCTAATTACATTCTAAAGGGTTTGGAGCCAACATTATGTAATTGATATACATTCTTTCCACATTCCCGCGGAATGGAGTAGCGCTCCAATTTAATTTTGGGAGAGCGTTGAGAATTCCTAATTTTCTCAGAGACTATATCCACTACTCTTTTTTTTGTTGCAAAGCTGACTATATTTTAAAATACTCCCTCTCTGTGTGTATTCCATGAGTTTAAGTTTCAATTGAAATGCACTCCTGTCTCTCTCTTTCATAATCACACCCTTACCACTGCTATGTGCCAATCAACTCCCCTGACATCTTCCTGTGGGATTTTATGGAGAGCAAGAGATGTTTAGCGCTGTGTAACTGCTGCTATCATGTCTCATATAAACATCATGCCCGCATCCCATAAATGCCACATCACTGCAGCCGTGAAGCCATGTCACCTTTAGAGGATATTCTGTTTCTCTCCCCCCCTGTAAGAAGGCATTGTGTAGCATTTTACATTTTATTACAGGTAGTAATATGGCAATTTTGCCATTTTGCAATATTACACTTTTACTGCTGTTTCGTATTGTGTTTTTTTTTGCCCCCATGGGCTCTTTGCCATGTGCCTGTAAATGTGCATCAGGATTACTTTGCTTAAACAAGTCTAGCATTGGCAGATGGTCGCAGACATTTTTGGTGCAAAATCAATTTAAAATGTTACAAGCACACACAGCCATAAGCGGTATAATGTCTATTTTACTGTGTAAAACAGAGCAGCCTCATTTTAACAACCCTTAGAATGTAACAACAAAAGGGGACGCCTGATAATAGTGATTATGCCTTCACAGTAATAGCATGTGAAGGTTGATTGTAGCCTTGGCCACTTCTGGCTGTCCCCTATTCATAACGTCTTCCTTGTAACCCTGTCTCCGACACCTCCTGTTACTTTCCTGGCCTCCACCTCGACATCTATGGCATCCAATATCCCCTTTTGTATATCAAAATGTCATGTTATTCCCTTGTTACCTGCTGTATGATTGATTAGAGGCCAGGGCTCAGTGTAATTCTACTCAGAGCCATTTCTCTTGACACCCCCCGAAACACATGTACAAGTTGCCATGGCCTCAACCATTATATCTGGTTACTCCATTGCCCAAGTTGCTAAATCTTAATCCCCACTGTCTAAGTTCTCATCATGCAGGAACCTGAAGATCGATCTGGCATGCCATTCCCATGTCTCCTACCATTTGTTTGACAACAAAAGGGACGCCTGACAATAGGCATAATGCCTTCACAGTAATAGCATGTGAAGGCTGATTGTAACCTTGGCTACTCCTGGTTTGCCCCTAAAGTTCAAGTTCAAGTTTATTGTAGCCATATCAACAGTATAACATACAGTTGTTAGGAATGTGTTTTGGTTTGCTCACAAATTCAACAATACAACCAGACAATGCAATGAGACTTTGGAAGTGCATTTGGTGGAGCAGAAAAAAGTTGGGGTAACATTGTGTAAAATAAGCAAAGTAAACATAACCTCTTCCTTGAAACCCTCTGACACATCATGTTGCTTTCCTGGCCTCCACCTCGACATCTATGGCATCCAATATCCACATATGTCCATATAGTGAAATCTCAAAATGTCATGTTATTCCCTCGTTACTTGCTGTATGATTGATTACCCTGAGGCCAGGGCTCAGTGTAATATTCACTTCAAGTCATTTCTCTTGACACCCCCCAAAAACACATGTACAAGTTGGCATGGCCTCACCCATTATGATCTGGTTACTCCATTGCCCGAGTTGATACATTTTAATCGGTTACGTGGCGCTATACCGACATGTCGCTATTCCGACGTTAATGTCTATTGTCGGAATACCGACACGTTTTCCACCGTCCGCCGCTATTCCTACATGCCGCTATTCCGACATCCCTAACCTTAACCCTAACCCTAACCCTAACCCTAACCCCTAAAAAGTGTCGGAAAAGCGACATGTCGGAATAGCGCTATGTCGGAATAGCGATTGCCCCCCATTTTAATCCTATCCCTATCATGCGGGAACCTGCAGATCAATCTGGCATGCCATTCCCATGTTACCTACCATCTGATTGACTGGCCTGTGCAGTAAACTACTGTAGGTCACTTCTTAGGCTCTCGGCATGCTTGCTATAGGATAAGCGTGCACGGGCACGATTTGTTCATGAACGCGTTAACATGCGTATTTAATGTAAATTTCGTGCACGTTGGACACGGCAGCCAAATGCGTGCGTCATGTGCGAAATCTTCAAACTCGCTGGGGGCGATCATAAGAAAGACTGCACAGTTCCACGCGTGTGCTTCTGATGGAAACGACAATGGCAGCAATTTTTAAGAGCATCTCATTGAGTTTGTCCGAAATTACAAACATTTGAGATCATACTTCTTTATTGCACATTGTAAAAGGAGTGTGCAAATATAGGGGTAGTAGCAGTATTGTTTCCTTGCCCAGGGAGCCCCTCTTTTTGTTTTTTTGTTTTCCTTGCTGTCTGTGTTCCCAATTTCCGCATCGCAATGCTGCGTGCTCTCTGCTCTGCCCCCTGGATGATACCGCCAGTATTTTGCATCTTGGTCAACTGCTTTTAAAGCAAGCATGTGCAGTCGGTTGCTCACGGTGACGCGCGTAATTTACAGATCGCAGCAAGCGTACCGCAGGCTTTATTTTCCAGGTACCTTGAGAGCGTTTTTTTCTCCAGTGAAATAAGTGGCACAACTCTAACTGTGCATAGTGGCCCATCTACGCTAAGCCTTACCTTGCATCAGGCCCAAAGTTTCATTTCTTTTTCAGCCTCTGCTTTATTGTTGGCGTTAGACAGTAGTTTGCCGCCATTTTACCCGAGTGCGTGCTTGCTTCTGCAAGTGCCCTGCTGCTGTCGGCTCTGGCCACATAACCCTGTTCTCCTCTCTCGTGGCCCACTCAGGGCAACATTGTTCTCGCTCCGGCTCAGATGGCCACGCTCAAGGTGAAGAGGTTGCACTCGAGATTCTCTGCATAGGCTGACAAGCGGCCCCGGAGGAACTGGGACTTCACTTATGTGTTTGCTTGTGTGCATATGTGACACACACACTAGGCCTATATTCCCTATTGGTATATGTGTTTGTATGCATGCGTGCGTGTGTGTGTGTGTGTGTGTGTGTGTGTGTGTGTGTGTGTGTGTGTGTGTGTGTGTGTGTGTGTGTGTGTGTGTCTGTGTCTGTGTCTGTGTCTGTGTCTGTGTGTGTGTGTGTGCATGTGCGTGTCCATTCGTGCATGCACGTGTGTGTGTGTGCGCATGCGTGCGTGCGTGCGTGTGTACATGCATGTGTGTGTCCGTTCGTGCGTGCACGTGTGTGTGTGTGTGTGTGTGTGTGTGTGTGTGTGTGTGTGTGTGCTAGCGTGTTGACCTAAATTAAAACCCTATGGGAATGTGAGTATAGAAGTGACCCTCCCCCTGGCACTCATATATAGCTCCACATACTGTACATATGATTCTCTCTCTCTCACTCTCTCTCTCTCTCTCTCTCTCTCTCTCTCTCTCTCTCTCTCTCTCTCTCGACTGCTGCTACCTAGAACTGTGATTGCATAGCAGTATAGCATCACTGCACAGCACAAAGGGCTCTGCTATGCAGCCAGAACTTGCGACGTCTTTTTGCCACAGTCTATGGATATGTCACCAGTTCCATCACATGCACGCACGCACGCACGCACGCACGCGCACACACATGCGCACTCACGCACACGCACACACACACACACACACACACACACACACACACACACACACACACACACACACACACACACACACACACACACACACACACACACACACACACACACACAAACACACACACGCACCGGCAAAAGTAAAAGCTCTATCATTTTGTGAGGGGTATTGATGCCTTATCCACATGGTCAAGGGGAAAATAGACATTTTGGTTCAAGTGAGTGCACAGATTGTATGAAACGACAGACAATATCAGTGTTGTTTGTGATGGACTATGGGAGCGAACCACCAGTGTGATGGTGGTGGGGGTGAAATCAGGAGCAGAGGGGCAACCCCCCACCCTACAAGCACACCCCAATGCCTCCTCTCCCAATTTTCTGTTCACCGCTCACTTCATTTCTTGCCAGGAGGATCCTTGAAAGTGGTCTCGGGGATGAGAGTCTTTGAAATCTAAAATGCCGAGCAGCGAATTGTTGTTGGAGTAAATTGCCACACGCACCCCCACAGTCTTTTTCATTTAAAAAAAAAAAAAACTATTGACATGAAACAGCACATGTGAATACATCTACTGCTAGTGTTTGGGAATTGGCAGCTCTGCCTTCTGTTGTATTATCTTATTTGGTGTTCGTGTTGTATGCGCATGAGGAAGAGGAGAGGATGAGGAGGGGGAACCACGACCATGGAGGGTGCTGAAGGGCAGGGGCGAATCTAGCCACTTTGGGGCCCTAGGGCGAAACATAAGCATGGGGCCCTCAAAAGTCATCATATATGTGTTTTGGTGCTATTTTAGTGTTTTGTCTCATATACATGTATATCTTTGATTACTTTAAATAAGAGGCAAATTAAGACCAAGCCTACTTTGTGTTTACCATGACTGGTGTGACAGGTGGGGCCCCTATGGAGGACAAATTTGGTTGGGGCCCTATGCAATTGCCTAGGTTTGCCTAATGGAAAGCCCGCCTCTGCTGAAGGGGACAAATAAGCGCAACAAAAAATCAATGTGAAAGTCAGCAAGCTGTGCATGTCTTTTGCTATGTTCAAATTTGCAGTAAAACTGAGACTGTGTGTGTGTGTGTGCGTCCGTGCGTGCGTGTGTGCGTGCCTGCGTGCGTGCATGCATGCATGCATGTGTGCCTCGGGAGGTGTTCTTTAACTGTCTTCATAAGATCACAGCTGTTTTTTGTGCGAGTATGGGTATCTGTCTCAATGGCTATGTGAGTTATTATGGATTTACAGTAGGCTATATTGTGTGTGTGTGTGTGTGTGTGTGTATGTGTGTGTGTGTGTGTGTGTGTGTGTGTGTGTGTGTGTGTGTGTGTGTGTGTGTGTGTGTGTGTGTGTGTGTGTGTGTGTGTGTGTGTGTGTGTGTGTGTGTGGGTGTGTGTGTGTATGTGTATGTGTGAGAGAGAGAGAATAAGAGAGAGTGTGTAGCGGTTTTGCGCACCCTTTGGTTCCATTACATGTGTGTGGGCACATGGCTTTATGCACTGTTATGTCTCCGCACTTCCACATGTGTGTGGGCTGGTTCGTTCGGCTGGGCTGGAAGACTGTGTGAAATAGAGCATTGTCTCACTCTGACCCCCCTGCTGGAACCAGCACATGGCCAACTGTGCTGCCGGATGGTGCTGAGCTGAGGTGAAGTTAACTTCTGGCACTGACGGCATGTTCTGGAAGCTAAAGCTACATCCACAGCGGTTTCCAGAGAATGGGAAGAGCAGATAGATGAAGAAGACAGAAGAAGACAAAGAAATATACAGGTTATTAGTTACTATTTACCAGTTACTGTTACTTTTTAAAAAGCCGTTCTGTTCCAGAACAATAAAAAAACAATAAAGATTAGAATTTTGCTCCTGTTCACAGCTAAATGGCAAAAGTTTTGGGTTTTCACTTCCGTTCCTTGAACCTTTTCAAAGCCTTATATGTAAGTGATATGAGTTCCATCAACCTTCTGTGTTATCTGGGTATTCTACTAGGATTTGGTAATGCGTAATAGCCTGCACCCATGATCATTTTGATCCAACTCAACAAAATTTTGCCCGCATACTTTTTTTTTCATTCTGCCAGTGATATGAAATCTGTGTAATATGTGACGGCCTGGTGTTGGCTTTCTTGTCTGGTAAGCATAGTCAGTCTGTCCCTGCCCTGCATTGTGCATTTGCAAACAAAATCCATGCTACCCAGACCAGTCTGCGTCCTGCATCTGTCCTCCGTTGTTGTGCTTCCTGGGTTCAATAACTGGCAAGAGTCCAAGGGAAGCCTTGACTACTCAATTGCATCACTCCATTGTTTCTGTTTTACAGATAATGAACATATTTTCTTTTTAATTCATTTCTCGCGGTTATTTGTTTGCTTTTCTCTACCACCTCCTCCTGTCTTCCCCAACCTCCGTCTCTGTATCTCTGTATCTCTTTCTCTCTCCATTTTCTTTCTGTCTGTGTATATACAGTATCTCACCCCTCTCTCTTGCTATCTCTATAACTCCATCTGTGTCTGTATCTCTCTATGTCTCTCTGTATTTCTCTCTCTTTCTATTTTTCGTTTGCATGTGCTTTTGTGTAAGTCTATTAGAGATAAAGACTGAGAGACATGGAACGAGAGAGAGAGAGAGAGAGAGAGATAGAGATAGATAGATAGATAGAGAGAGAGAGAGAGAGAGAGAGAGAGAGAGAGAGAGAGAGAGAGAGAGAGAGAACATGTACTGTACATGTGTGTGTGTGTGTGTGCGTGCATCAGAGACACGCTGTGTGTGAAATCTGTATTCTTATCTCCTTCCCATTTGCAGAAATGCTGCCTCCCCTCCTTAGAAGAATGCCGAGGCTGCAGAAAGCGTGTGGGTGCTGAGAGCAAAACAGCAGATGGCAAAGACATGATTACATTGCAACACTGCACTGGAGAAATCACACTGGCTGCTCAAACTTATTTTCCCTGTTTTTTTTTATTTATTTATTTTCCTTCTCCTCCCGTGGAGTAATACCACAGCAGAAAAGTCAAATTCCATCAAGTTTTGTTCCCCTTACTGTATGAACAAACTTAGTAAATTGGTTACTTTCACGGAAGGAAATAAAATATTGCTGTGTGACCTTCCAAAACAAACTAGTCCTTGTGCTGTGAATGTGTTGGGTAGTGTGTGTGTGTACATGCTTTTCTTTTTACATACTGTTTTGTTTGTGTGTGTGTGTGTGTGTGTGTGTGTGTGTGTGTGTGTGCATGCTTTTCTTTTTACTGTGTGTTTTGTGTGTGTGTGTGTGTGTGTGTGTGTGTGTGTGTGTGTGTGTGTGTGTGTCTGTCTGTCTGTCTGTCTGTCTGTCTGTCTGTCTGTCTGTCTGTCTGTTCGTGTGCGTGTCTGTGTTTGCATGCTTTTCTTTTTACATATTGTTTTCATGTTTTTAGTATGTGTGTGCTTGTGTTATGGAGAGAGAGCGAGAGAGAGAGAGAGAGAGAGAGAGAGAGAGAGAGAGAGAGCAAGAGCGAGAGAGAGAGAGAGAGAGAGTGTGTTTAAGTGTTTGTGAAATGTGTGTGTAAGCACACTTGAGAATTACTTCAAGATCATGTCTAAGACTCATTTCCAAGAAGCAGTTGCGAGAGGAGGAAAGCAAAAGAAGAAGAAGTAGGAGAAACACTAATTCCTGCGACAGTTAGTGCAATGTGGGGCGTCTGTAAAACACGGGCAAGAGTTCCCCCTGACTGCGCGCCTCACTAGCTGTGCTGGGCCACAGCTGACTGCACCTGGAGACGTACAGATGGCTCAGGAGCCGAGCAGACGGCCCTGCGGATGGGGCAGCAGCTGAGCTAATGTACCATACACACACCCAACCCCAGCAGCCCTACCCTGCACTGAACAGCACAGCACAGCACAGCACAGCACAGCACAGCACAGCACAGCACAGCACAGCACAGCACAGAAGTATAGAACAGCACAGCACAGCACAGCACAGCACAGCACAGCACAGCACAGCACAGCACAGCACAGCACAGCACAGCACAGCACAACACAGAGCACAACACAACATGACACAGCACAGCACAGCACAGCACAGCACAGCACAGCTCAGCACAGCACAGCACACAACACAACATGGCACAGCACAGCACAGCACAGCACAGCACAGCACAGCACAGCACAGCACAGCACAGCACAGCACAGCACAGCACAGCACAGCACAGCACAGCACAGCACAGCACAGCACAGCACAGCGCACAATACAACATGGCACAACATGGCACAGCACAGCACAGCACAGCACAGCACAGCACAGAGCACAGCACAGCATAGCCAAGCAGGGTCGTTGACAGTTTTGATCGGGCCCGGGACAAACTAATCTGAAAGGCCTGCGCTTCTCAATATGTACAATGTAATGGGTCCCCCTTTCCCTAGACCCGGGACAACTGATACATTTACCATCAAGCCCAAGCCCTGTCGGTGGGACTACAGTCAGGTCTCCAAATGCAGCAAGCAAGGAGCTGCATACTTGCAGGACAACATCTCACCACCAAAATTCATACATACACCCAGGACTCGGGCACAAAAACAGCACAACATGCACTGATAAAACTGCAGTGTTCATTCAAGACTTGACTCTAAGTGCCTCTAAATCTTAGAGTTGATTTAACATTCTCTAGGGTGTATTTTTTCCCCTTTAAATGTTGAATTAATCCTGCATTTTTTTCTGTGTAGCTCTCCCAACAAGCCAGTCAGGAGGAGGTCTATACTACATAGGCTAGTTTAATGCAGAACAGCATTTCACCACCATCTCTTCCATGCCAAAGCCAATTTAAGAGAAACAGGACATCATTTTGTAATGGTTGTTTCACTGTTGTGCTTGATTTGTTGTGCAGTATTTGGGCAAACAGTTTGCTATGGTGTATGCAGCCGTCATGAGCACTTTCAGATAAAGAAGACAGTGATACTAATGCAATATGACTGGGAAAATAAAATAGCTTACCTTACAGTATAGGTCCACTACCATAGACTTGAACATGTACCTCTAGGCGGAATGTATTGTTTTGAAATATTATTCATTATTTCACGGAACAAGATCAAGATACAATGGATCATCCACAAGTACAGTGTCTAAATGTGTGAAACTTTCAGTCCATAGATTGAACGATACGGACTGATCAACAGAGTAGAGAAATCCACAAAACAAGAGAATTCTGAAAAGGAAACTTAAGTTTGGTATTTTCTACTGTTATGTAATATCCATGCTGTGAGAAAACATCCCTTTCACTGTTCAAAAATAACCCAACAATGAGAAAACTCATGGGTCAGCCAGTCTCAGCCTCAACTCATTTCGGTATAATTGCAGACCACCGCAAAGTTGGAATACAGTTGCCTATGAGGACTTTGCTTGAGCTAATGGAAACAACAAAAAGATCAGATAAAATATGTCACAAAATGACGTCATAGATACGGCAAAGTGTCTTCAGTTTCTTATAACATCCAAGACATGTAAGCACTACAAATAAATTGATGTCATTATTAATAATTTTGAGGTCATTATGATATCTTCCATTCCTTTTTTTAATTATAACCGCCATTATGATCATAAATGCAATGACATCATCAAATTAGCACAGATCAGCATACATTAATGACAATTAATGAAGCTGAAATTAGAATAGGTAAAGTTATG
>NC_085860.1:35606518-35614018 GCF_034702125.1 Engraulis encrasicolus
AGCTGATGCAAGATGGAAGGAGGCATCAATCAAAGTCCCCACAGCCCCTCGCCCCAAAAAATAAAAACTGAGACAATTTGGGAGTAGCCTACAAAGATGGAAGGTTTTTTTTTCGATATACTGTACGTTTATTGGAATGTTCCAGATTACCCTGCCGGCTCAGTCATGAAATCTGTAGAATGCTTCTCTATTTAGTATACTACCTTTCTATGTAAGCAGTTTGTCTTTTTGCAAACGTGCATAGTTCTGCTAAAGTTCCACCGTGTTTTAATTTCATTCAGAGCGATACTGCAAAGTGTCAGTGTTAGCTTTAGCATAAGTATTAGCTTTATTGCACACTATTACTCACCTTCACATTTATCAAAAACCTTTTCATGGACTACTGTACATCAGCTAGTAATTGGATCCTGGAAAAGAACCAAGGATTTATTACATTAACAAGGGCAGTGGAGGGAGATGTAAAGTGACTAAAGGCCCGCGCAATTCATTCAGTCTGAGCTGCACTTCTTGAAAAATTGTGAAAGGTTTACAGACCAATTAGACCGCCGAGCACAATGCATACGCCAAAAAAAAAACAACAACTCAAAACACTGGATTAAAGACTAAAAGAATAACAAATCAACAGCTCTCCCAGACAATAACAGGCCTTATTGAACAAAGAGAAGACACCGGAGCAGCACAGTTGAGATGCTTTTATTTTTTAATCAAGTGCACAACATATTAGGGACCAACATTCCAAGATGGACTCTGAGGAAGATTGGTTTCCCATCGAAACGTTGGACTCTGATGATGATGGTTTCCCATCGAAACGTTGGTCACTAATATGTTGTGCACTTGATTAAAAAAGAAAAGCATGTCATCGGTGCTGCTCCGGTGTCTTCTCTTCGTTCAAGATTGCCTGTCTCTCTCCCGTTGATGCCCCAGATGAAAACAGAGGAGCGTGGAACCCCTTTTTTCAATAGCAGGCCTTATTATGTTAGTAGGCTATAATCTTTGTAGGAAGGGAGGCATACATCTCTTCTCCCAAAGGTTCTCTCCCTGCTGCACTTACTTTCCAAGGTACGTAAATATCCCATGTTTACTCAAAACTGTAACTAACCCCAATGATTCAGCTGAAGTTCTAGCCTTCTGGAGTGAATTTCACCTAATGCTCAGAGCTATATGCTGTCCTCATCCTCTTCCTCCCCAACGTCATTGTCAGTGTGGGGATCCTCCAGTGACTGTGGTGCTGGAGAAAGCCAATGCAATTACATGGCTGATTGAGCAGAGACTCTTTTCTATAGTTATGTAATCACGTCTTTTACTCTATTGACTTATTGCCGGCATACATCTCGGTGGCACACGCTGTCTGTTGTGTAATAATATTCCTGATGCTGGATGCAAAGTCACAAGCCGGGTTTGGTGTCCCCCAGGAGAGACAAGCTGGTTGCCGTTATTGCCCTTGTGAAAAAAGCTGGGGACTGAATGAGAGGGGAGACAGAGGGAAATTACATTTTCTTTATAAAACTTTTATAGTTTTTTTGAGAGTTCTGTGTATGGTTGTGTTTACATTTGTTGGTGTTGTTGGTGGTTGGTGGGAGGGGTTGCATATATGCATGCACGTATTTGTGAGTATAATGTGCTTGAAATACTAATTTATTGCCATGACCTTGTAATTAGAGCAGAATGTAGTAAACATCCAACAATTAAACTGCCATATCTACACAGCAAATTACTATGCAGGAGTCCTATGTTTTCTTCCACTTCTATTTTTTTCCTGCACCTTCTCTTTTTGCTATGGTTCAGTCGTTTCAGCACGGAAGCCCAGAGGTGACATGGAGGAAAAAAAGAAAAAGAAAAAAGGTATGTCCTGGAAACTAACTAGAAATCTCGAGTTTGTTTTGCAAGATCTCGACTTTGATTTGCAAGATATCTAGTTTCTAAAAAGATTTTTTTTATTTTAGAAACTTGAGATCTTGCAAAACAAACTTGAGATCTCAGTGTTTCTCCAATATTTTCTCTTATTTTCTCTCAATATTTTTCCCCCTCCATGTCACCTCTGGGCTTCGGTAGTTTCTGAACAGGATTTAAGTATAAGACAAGACAGGAGTCACTGGAGAATTTTGAGTTGTGGACATTTTATTGTTTTATTAGGCAAGTGCCACGACTAATGTTTCAACGTTGTCATATCTTCTGAAGATGCTCCGGTGACTTCTTTCCCTTCAGCTACTAGTCCTTTCCCGTGACGCATGAGATTGTGAAATGCAGGAGCGCGGAGGACATCCCTCTTTTCTACAGGATTTAAGTATGTTCAGACGAAATACTAACACAAGTGTGAAACTTATTCTCCGCAGGCCCTATCAAATACCTCAAGCGAAGCCAAGAAGTGGAAGTAAAACATATATATATATATAACTCTCAACTCTATTCCTTGTTGCTGCTATGAAATGTAGCTGAGCGGTTGGATTTGACGTTTGAGAAGTTTACTCAGAGCAGCCTAATTGAGAATGTGGAGACGGAGAGCTCTGCTGAAATACTGCTTGTTCACTCACTCATAATCCATCTGCCATTCGTCTCTAACTTCACAAGTTGTGGCTTCAGTAATATGTCTCAACCTCTCCAAGTCAAATGGAGAAATATTATATTAATCCACTTATCGGCAAAGTGCACATTCAGATAATCCTGAGGGGTAAAAGTGGTTGCTTTCTTTCCATTAACGACTGCAGCACTAGCGTGTCTCCATAGGCATGGAAATCTACGGTGGGAAAAAAAAAAACGAAACCCAACAGAACATAGCTGCACAGATGAAAGGACAGAGGAGGGTTTGGGTGAGAGAGGATGAAAGAGAGAGCGGGTGAGCAAGAGAGAGAAAGGGGGGATGGAAGCAGAAAGAGTGAGAGAGAGAGAGGTAGGAGAGAGGGAATGGAGCGTGGAGGAGAGGAGAATAGGAAAGTAAGTGAGACCGAGAAAAAGCGGCGTTCCGTGAAGGGATCTGTGACATGCCGTGAAACTTGGGAGTCCTTACCTGAACAAAAAGATGTTAAGATCCTTACCCCAGCGAATTTGTGCGCATGTGAGTATGAATGTGTGTGTGTGTGTGTGTGTGTGTGTGTGTGTGTGTGTGTGTGTGTGTGTGTGTGTGTGTGTGTGTGTGTGTGTGTGTGTGTGTGTGTGTGTGTGTGTGTGTGTGTGTGTGTGTGTGTGTGTGTGTGTGTGTGTGTGTACGTACTCCATGTGTGTGTACAACAGTGCCTCAGGAGACTTGTGGGAGGTGTTCTCCCATTGTGTTTTCATGGAAATACTGTACAGGGGTACATGTCAGGAGTTCACATTCAGGAATAGACCCTGAAGCTTTTTATTTATTCATTATTTATTTATTTAACTTCCTATCTGTTATATCTGTCCATAACAAAGTCTGAGTGCTGATTTTCCAGCAGTTTGACATGGCGGGTCCTACACGTTGCCACATACAGTAAGTGAAGCTCTCCAGTTGACACTTTGTGTGCTCAGCAGTATTTGGCCTAAGGGTACAGTGTCGCCCTCCTTGCAGGTATTTTTCCGTTCCCCACTGCGGACAGCAGTGTACCACCAGCAGAGGCTTATGCTGTACTGGGAGCTAAAACTACAATGGGAATATCAATACATTCCATGCGAATAGCATAATACAATGAATCATTCATGAATGTGTTCGTAATATCATGAATATTTCTCTTTTTAAATTTAATCCATAGATGAGTTTCACATTCAAATTATTTATTCTGAAAATCTTTACAACTTAGGGCATATGCTTAAGGCAAACTGTGTGTCTTTATACGCCCACTTCCTTCATTAAGCTTTTCATTCAGTCATTTATTCATTCATGCATGTTTTTTTCATTTATTTCCCATTGAATTAACCTTTGATCGAACCCTTGATTTTGATTTTGCATGATTCTATGAAATTAGCTTGTGTAGTGTCTGTAGGCTCACCTTACTGTATGTTCCATAAGGAACTTGTGTTTTTTGGACTTTTCAAATGACCATTTCTAGTAATTCCCCAGTATGTTTCTGATAGTCATTGGGAAAAGAGTGGCAGTGGCACATAGTGTTCATGTATTATGCATTAAAATTGCTGGGTGTAATATTTTTGTGTTCAATGCATTCATGCCTATTTACAAATGTTGCCTTTTTCATGAATACTTACCACCAGGGCTGCTGAAAGCTTTGGCTGGGCCCGGGACTCTATCTAAAAGGGCCCCAAACACAATACATACAACGTAATGAGGATCCAATTCTGGGCTCCCCTCTCATGGGCCCGGGACAAGTGACCCCTTTAACACCCCCCTCCCCCCAAAGGGGCATTTGTAGCTGCAAAACTTACTGTCCTTTGGTCATACAGTACTATTCGATACTGGTTGATTATTTATTAATATTCAAGAGAAGATCAAATTTGGCAATAGGCAGCACAATTTCAATGAGCAGCATAGTTGCAACACCTACTCTGGCCACAATCTTACACAGTGCACCTTTAAGTGAGAGGTGATGGTAACTTAGCAACAACACCACAACGGCTTTCATTCCAGGTACACCCACAAGGTCATCCGCTGACAACCTTTATGAAGCCATTAGAATATGTTGTTCAGAGGGATATTAAAAGAGCTGTAGGGTATCAATGAGAGATATACAGCATGACATTGAATGGACCCCATGGAGAAGAAGAAGGGACAATACATCCCAAGGCTGCCTATAGGAAGACACTCAGATCCACAATGTAGGCTACCATCTAGCAATCACACATCCTTGGCTCAAGGAGAGAGTCCATACAGCAATTCCAAGGAAAAAGAGAGTGGCCTTGGTAATAATGTTCTTTTCATCATATGAAGATGACGAAAGTGCAGTAAGAAGAGGAAAATCAGTGCTTTCCTGGTGCACTTGTCTGCATGCTATTGTATGGGCATGACTAACAATCTGAAATCCCTGCAATTATGAGGACAGTTATTCACTTTCTTCACCATCTCCTTGTTTTTCTCTGTATCTCTCTCTGAAAACCATATACACAGAAATTCACAAGCAGGATGAAGGGCACATGAGGATGAATATGAGCTATGATTTTTTCCCTTTCTTTAATTATTGTTCTATATGCCCGAGTCAAAATGACCCGAACACCTTCTAAGTAACAAAAACACGAACACCTTATATTACTCAAAGACGTGGAAGACCAGACAATAGAACATTTGAAATGTATCTTCTGTTTTTCACAAAGTCTGCACACACAGAGAATGAACATCATGTTACACATATCTGATTCTCCATGTCAGTATTAATTCAGAATGCTCCCGAGAACTGGTGTAACATTTCTTTGTACTGTAGTAATTAGGCCCTTTGAAAGGCTCCCGTGAAATGGTCAGACCACTCATCATCGCAGTGGAAACCAACTACACTCCCTACTGTAGTGCTGACTACTGTAGTGCTGACTACCAGGGCTGGGTGGGCCATCTGACATACAGGGCATTTTCCCGGTGGGCCGACAGTCCTCAGGGACCAGCAGCACTGTTTTTTTTTTTTTGGGGGGGGGGGGGAGTATTTTTCCCTCTTAGAGACCAGCCCACAATTTCGATGCGGCAGCCCATTAGTCAATTTTTGCTTCAGTCCACTGTCTGTAATCATAATGTAGGCCTAGTCGAAAAGTGGTTGGGCCAGTGAGAGTAGAGAGGGAGAGGTTCCATTGGCCCATTGTTTCCGGGTTCTATTATTGCAAGGGTAAGGGGGGGGGGGGGGGGGGTGGGGGGGGGGGGGGGGGGTGGGGGGGGGGGGGGGGGGGGGGGGGGGGGGGGGGGGGGGGGGGGGGGGGGGGGAGGAGAGAGAATCCCCCTTTAGGCAGACCTAAGCAGACCTAAGGACTATTCATTCTAGGAGCATTATGACATGCCCCTTTAGGCAGACCGGAACCTGGTCACGCTAGGTGCCCATAGAAACCTATTATGTTGGCATATCTCTATATACTTAAAGAATCTCTGGTTGGGCTGTGTGAGGGGCTGATCATCACCAAAAATGCCAAGGCTAATTTTGGGCCCAGTCCAGCCCTGCTGGCTCCTATGGCTTCCATTCAGCTGTAAGGAGCTCCAACGGAACATTAAGTCATCAGAGATCAATACTGCAGAGGGAGGATGACATAAAAAAGGTGGCCAGATATTACATATGATGACATCCTCAATTACTTTGTGCTCTTAGTGGACATCAAAGCTGTCCCCTGTTAACCAAACTTACGCATGCACACATGCAAGCACGCACACACGCACGCACACACACGCACACAGGCACGCACACACGCTTACACGCACACACACAGTCGCACACACACACACACACACATAACTGAAACCACCAGGGTATTCCACAGTGTTACATATTGTCCATAGTAATCACGCATCAACATTTGGCTTTGCAGATGGGTTGCAGAGTGAAAGCCAGAACCCATTTGGCAACTGAAAACTCTCTCTGTGCTGGCTTTACAGGTTCAATCGATAAGGACTGCCTTTGTCAGTCTGTGTCAAGTCCTTGCCATGCATTCAATGTAAGCAAGCATGGAATGTTGATGGAAAAGAATCAGCAAGGACATGTCCTTCTCTGTCTCTGAAAGGGGAGCAATATGAAACGAAAGATAATACAATTTTTACCACAAACATTCAGTGCCACTGCATTAAGCTTTCAGTTTACACTCAGCCAAGCTATGTAGATATTGCTTAAAGCACTGACTCAATGTTACAGTGGCAAGATGCTAGATTCAAGTGAGATGACAGACATTTCTTCAACTAGATGAATTGCAGACACATGTTTTATAATAGATTACACAATCCTATTTTATTATTTAATGTACGTATCAGACTAGAATTTGGTATGTAGGTTCTAGTTCGAGTGAGCAGTGCTCAAATTAAATGATCATTTTTTTAATCAACTATGAAAAATGATGACTTTGCAGGTACACCCAAAACCCTCTAAGATGCCAAATGAGGTCTGTCTGGTAAAAATCACAGCTTTTCTGTGGTTCGTGCAGCTTTATATATAATGTAGTACAACTTATTTAATTTTAATCAGTGACTGTCATGGAAATGTGATGTGCAGCGTCATTAAGTCATGTAGAATACAGTTCAGCTGTTAGCCCTGTAACACCTGAGGAAAGAAAAGATCCATCAGCGAAGATTTAATAATGCTTTTTCATTCCCTTCCCACAGAGTCTATAGCATGTGGTCGTTGTATATTTCACGCTGAATAATTGATGGCGTCCAAGGGATGGGTTTTTAGTTTGGGTCTATACACTGCTCGATGATTAATGGCATGTGCATTATTTACACATTCATTAATAGATGGATCCTCATCGCGGTGCGCTACAACCTGCGCACGTCACGTAATCCACATATTACCATACATTATCAATGAGGCTTGGAGTATTAATATTCCAGGTTCATAGCTGAGTCTCTTCTCAACGCCTAGCCTTTAGGAGAGAGATAGAGAGAGAGAGAGAGAGAGAGAGAAAAGTGCAGGA
>NC_085860.1:35619018-35626518 GCF_034702125.1 Engraulis encrasicolus
GCCTGGCTTGCTGCCTGCCCTGCCTGCCTGCCTTGCTGCCTGCCTTGCTGCCTGCCTGCCTGCCCTGCCTTGCTGCCTGCCCTGCCTTGCTGCCCTGCCTGCCTGCCTTGCTGCCTGCCTTGCTGCCTGCCCTGCCTGCCTTGCTGCCTGCCTGCCCTGCCTGCCCTGCCTTGCTGCCTGCCCTGCCCTGCCTTGCTGCCTGCCCTGCCTTGCTGCCTGCCTTGCTGCCTGCCCTGCCCTGCCTTGCTGCCTGCCTTGCTGCCTGCCTGCCCTGCTGCCTGCCTGCCCTGCCTTGCTGCCTGCCTGCCCTGCCTTGCTGCCTGCCCTGCCTTGCTGCCTGCCTTGCTGCCTGCCCTGCCTTGCTGCCTGCCTGCCTGCCTGCCCTGCCTGCCTTGCTGCCTGCCCTGCCTTGCTGCCTGCCTTGCTGCCTGCCCTGCTGCCTGCCTTGCTGCCTGCCTGCCTGCCTGCCTTGCTGCCTGCCTGCCTGCCTTGCTGCCTACCTGCCTGCCTGCCTGCCTGCCCTGCCTTGCTGCCTGCCTGCCTTGCCGCAAATGGAGACATCTGAGAGACAGGGGGACTGTAAAGTGGAGCAGAGCGTGTGTCATTGGGAGCTGTCTGCCTGTGAGGTGTGGGGCAGTGGGATACCGACCCCCCCTGTGACACTGACACAGCCTGCCGGCAGCACCAAGCGAAGGGCACACACACACGCAATGTCGTCAATGAACATGCACACACTCACACACACAGACATATTCACACACACAGACATATTCACACACACATACACAATTTACAAACACACAACCTGTCGCGTGTCTGTGCTCACACTCGCTCATCTCTGCACGCGCCACACATCACTCACCGCTTATCAGCTCCCAAACACGGGAACGCACACAAAAATACAAATTACACACACAAGCACTGACAGACCACACACCAACAGATTACGCACACGCACACGCACACGCACACGCACACGCACACACACACACAGTACACACCACACGTACACAGAGGTTGCTGACACGCAAACACTCGCATATGCTCACAAATGCGCACACGCGACTGCACACACACACACAGGAATGCTCTCTCTCTCTCACACACACACACACACACACACACACACAGAGACACACACACACACACACACACACACACACACACACACACACACACACACACACACACACACACACACACACACACACACACACACACATATACACAGGACAACACACCAGAAGAGGGAGCACACAAACAATCCCCTGTGTATGCACAGAGGCAAACCAAAATATGGAAAACAAACAGGCAAACAGGACTACTTATGCATGCATTTTGAACACCCACACATACAGTACCGTACACACACAAAGCACATTACATGTGTGTACACATAAATGCAGCACAGCACACAAATTTCCATAAATAGTCACACATGCAGAAATAAACCACGAAATGTGCTTAGGCTGAAAGAGTGCTGAAGAGAGAGATAGGGAAAGAGAAGAAAAAAAACAGGAGTGGGGGGGGGGTAAGGCACACCGTTTTTTTATTTATTTTTTATCCTGTCTATCTTCCTTATAAGCATCAAACAGGGATTTTCTCTCCGCAGCATAACACTTTCAAAAGTATTGATTGCGATCGGCTGAGTCCGGAGCTACCGTAATCCATTCTTATGACTTCTGTGCATGACCTGTTTTATTTTTGCTGACAGTCCTTTTAGAGACTGCTGGTGTGCTGCTGCTGCTGCTGCTGTTGGTACTGCTGCTGCTGCTTTTGCTATTGCTACTACTGCTGGTGGTTTTGTGGTGGGGGGTTGCGCTTGTGGCTGTGGTTGTGGTGGAGGTGCTGTGGTAAGCATATGGGGGTGATGCGCATTCCACTTCTATCCAAGTTATCAAATGCATTTGATTCTTGTCTGTTTTTGTTTTCCTTTTATTTTTTCTTTCTAAATATATTTTATTCTCAGCCTCCAGATATTAGCAACAAAACACCTTGCACAGCAGCATGCATGCGCATCTGAATTTAAAATGCTCCACAAGCAATTAAACGTGCCCTTTATTCGGAAGGGATTCCTCTCCAAGGATCTGTTAAGTGCCTCTCTGCTCAAGAAGGATTGCGCGCAGAAAAGGTTATCCCTTCTTCTTTTCTTTCTTCCTTCCATCACTGTAAAGGACAGCATCCTCCTCTTTCAGCATCGGAGCCAGTGATGATTGTGGCGGACCACAGGTTATGAACACAGGTATTTTCTACAGATGAAAATAAGCGTAGGACGGCCTTACTGCTGATGGTACCAGTTAAGTACGGCAAATGCCTTATAAGCCTGCGGGACTGCAGACGAATTAGCTCTGGAGCAGAAAGCAAGGAATGAACAAATTTCACCTCATCATCTGATTTTTTGCTCTGATCCGACACTTACAGCAGAATCCATGTATTCAGAAATGTATCATTATTAAGTTCATAGTATTTGATAAAATAAAAAAAATTGGAAAAATCTTCACTAGTGGCTTTTTGCCGATTGCAAGTGACTCCCTCCCTTCGGTTGGTACATCCTTGGGTTTGCTTTTTTGGAGTGTTTGTACACATTAAATTAATAGTCCACATTAAATGTCAATTAAATTATAATTAACATTAGTGCAACATGGCAAACACATTTCAATGAGAAGTACCACTGCTACAGTGATACCAATACTTTGATGATGCTGAATAAATCAGATTCTTCATGACTCCGGTAACAAACAAGTCCGCCATAGTCTGTCCCAAGCCCAGTTGGAAAAGGAGGAGGGTTGGGAGAGGGCCTAGCCACCCCTCCTCGTAAAAACCTGTAGGCTACTGGTACAAAATTGCTAATAAGGAAAAAACAAGACAGCCACGCCATAGTCATTACCTTTAAATCCCTCCACTTGCAGGCCATTTTGATGACGCATTGGGGTAGTTATTTCAGATTAGAAAGACCAGGACATCTCAGAATGAATGTGAAAATAGGGGTTACAGACTGAGGGATTACTCAGTGATGCACAAATCATATGGTTGGAATCACAATGAAATAAACCGCAGAAAAAACCCATCGGACTCACCGACCCACTCTCCGAATCACAAATAGCTACAATCAGAATCATTTTATTGCAATCAGTGGAGTGGAATGCACCCCTATTATACAGTATATGATATACTCTCAACTTTGTTGAATATGAGAAGGCATTCGACAGAGTGTACAGAGGGACCCATTGGAAGTTACTTTGGCACTTTGGCCGAAGAAGGTCACCAACATCATCAAAAACTCATATGAGGATATGACATGCAGAGTAGTAGTCCATGGTCAAGGTCAACACTTCACAGTAACAACTAGTTAATGTTATTGTATTTCATCAAGACTTTTTGATTCTGTTATGACAATCTAGTTGAATATTTTGTATCTAGTTTGCTTTAACTACTCTGACACGTTGAGTGGTATAGTACAGTCATTCTGAAAGTACACAATTTATTCAATCAATTTACACACACACACACACACACACACACACACACACACACACACACACACACACACACACACACACACACACACACACACACACACACACACACACACACACACACACACACACACACACACACACACAAACACACACAATTGGCATTGGACTCAAAAAACTACAATAGAACTACAGTAGCCTAAATACTGTACACTACAGAATATGTTTCTCATAAATGATATAGTGTAGTGCATGATGGTTTTCCAGCCCATGGTCCTGCTCCTGTTGGCTGTGGCTCAGCAGGCTCGCGCCCCTGGCAGTGGACTGTTCCGGCAGCCTGGTCCCCATTTAAAGTAGGCCATGTACTGTACTGTAGCCTAGATGGTGTGGGTTGGATAGGCCCGTGGGTGGGGACTGGGCATGAGGTTTGAACACTGTAGTGCTCCATTGACTCCTCAGGCAATATCCTGTCATGTGACCGGACTGGTCTGGGTCTGGTTGACTGTACAGTAACTGTGGCTGACTATAGTTGTTTCCTGACCAGGCAGACATAGCAGGCATGGGTTGCATATGCTGCTGAACACCTCAATGCCCTTTGGGATTAATTAATCCCACTCCTACTGCACTATAATATACTCACTTAACTTTTAATTTTTTTAATTATTTTTTTTTACAGTAAACAACAGCAGGCATCCACAATGAAATACTGTGGATCATATAGGATGTTTTCACCAGAGAGTGTTGAATGGAACCTAAAATCACAAGTAGTAATGTATGTATAAACTCTTTTTTTGAAACAGTTTATACATACATTGTTTTGCTTTCCCTCTGTGTTTCCTTGCTGTGATTTAGTCATGTAAGTTGACATTATTAGCAAATTCACAGCAATTCAACATTTTTAGCCTTTATATCACCGGTTCACTTTTTCTCACCTGTATAGGCCTACTGCAAAATGAATGGCAAAAAGACATATCTTGCCTCTGCTGGATCTGCCTCAAGCTTAAGACCCCTTGCACCATGCATTGTAATGCATTGATACTTCAGATAAGTCACAGAGCAGTTAAATATGCTTATACCTCAGCAGGTGTTGCTAGCAAGCACACATGCTGTATCCTCTCTGGATATTGTTTGCAAAATGACCAGGTTGTTAGCGTTTTTCATTTCATGCATATTTTATGAGTCCTAATTTCATTTTTACTGCAGACAAGCATGGCTCTGCCTTCCAATGACTTTTTGTACCATTAAAAGATATCAGTATTCTTTGTACAGAACACCAACTAGCCCTTCCAATATTCAATTGTATTTACAGTAAGTATGCTATTCGCATGGTTTAAAGGGACACTGTGCAGGAAATGGTGAAAAAAGGTACTGCAACTATGCTGCTTATTGAAATTTGATCTTTACATGAAAGTTTACTAAGTATTAAACAAATATTTTCTAGTATGGTCCAAGTACAGTCATTTTTGCAGCTAGAAATGGCTATTTTTGGAAATTCAAAATGGCGGACCATGGAGAAGATCCCCTTTTCATGTATGGAAAGTGCAATTTTTCCAGTCATAATGAATACTTCGAATTTGATGCTGGTGGTAAGTATTCATGAAAAAGGTAACATTAGTGAGTGGGCAGCATGAATTCTGGAAATAAACAACAAAAAATCTCACACAGTGTCCCTTTAAGATATAATCAAAAAAAACAAACACAGGGTTTTGTATCCATGGCGAAGTGGGGAATAAATGAAAAATGATTAAACTTTATGGCATTTCATAAACTTTGGTGGCCTTGCTTGAAAGGCAGCCCTCCCCCATAAACCCCCGAAATGGATATCAAACGACCAGCCACTCCCGACCCTAAATCTCAATTTTACACACTACAAAGTGAAGCGTTCACTTTTTAATTCATCCGGTGTGTGTGTGTGTGTGTGTGTGTGTGTGTGTGTGTGTGTGTGTGTGTGTGTGTGTGTGTGTGTGCGTGCGTGTGCGTGTGTGTGTGTGCGTGCGTGTGTGTGTGTATGTGTGTGTTTGATGGCTGAGGAATAGAAAGGCACAAAGTTGATTTATTGATCACCAGACTTAATGACGAAGCTTTTTTGTTTCTATTAGTATAGTGGTCACACATGGGGAGTATCAACAATGTCATATCAGGCCAAGGGTATTTTTAGGAGATGCGCACTAATTGAAGAAAAGAAACCATTTATCTTTTCTCCCTTCCCAAGTGTGTGTGCATGTGCGTGTGCGTGTGTGTGTGTGTGAGAGAGAGAGAGAGAGAGAGAGAGAGAGAGAGAGAGAGAGAGAGAGAGAGAGAGAGAGAGAGAGAGAGAGAGAGAGAGAGAGAGAGAGAGAGAGAGAGAGAGAGAGAGAGAGAGTTTTGGGAGTGTGTGTGGGTGTGTGTTTACTCTATGTGTGTGCAGAAGAGAGGAGAGAAGGAACCAAGGAGGCAATAGTAATATATATATATATTTTTTAATAAATCCAAAGCCTTTGAGTAGGAGTTTGTAACACAAGGCTGGTTTTTAGCCATCCGGCTGGGCAAACAGATCCAAATCCCCAAGAAAACTCTGCATCATTAAGCAGTATTCTGTCAGGGATTTTTTTGTGCACAGTGGCTCACATGCAGTACTCTGCACATGTACATACAGTATACTGTAAAAATATACACATTCACAATCACATTCACACACACACAGACAAGCACAAAAGGAATGCGTTCACATAAGTAAGGATTTCCCACACACACACACACACACACAGTTAGGAATAGACAGGCAAAAGGATTTGTAAACACACACACACACACACACACACACACACACACACACACACACACACACACACACACACACACACACACACACACACACACACACACACACACACACACACACACATGCACACATAAAAAAGAAAAATGGATTTCTACAAACCTACAAAACCCGTAACATGCACTTTGACATACATATGAGGATTAGGCCATGCAACACCCACACACTTCACATATGCCTTCTAACACGAGAACTGTATTTGAGGCCATACATGAGTGCACACATAAACACACACACAGGGCCGCTTCTTGACATAAGCAGAGTACGCAGAGCGCTTAGGGCACCAACCATAGTGCATTCAGGCCGACTGAGAACCGTGCCGGTGCCCGTTCCCGTTCCAGCACCTAATCGCGAACAGGCCGTCGTGTTCACGCCACAGATTTTAGCGTTCGCGAACCGGAAAGTTGGTTCGCAATGTGAACCGCGAAATACTAGGTTTTTCTCCACGAACCGTGACGACAGCGCGGCCGTCAGCAGATTCATCCGGGTAACACAGTTACGTTACCTGTACTTTACTGTGACATTGTAAGAACTTTTAACCCCCATCATACTCTGTACACTGCCTACTTCTACATACTATACTATATCATAGATGTATCCATCAACACTTGTTGTCTACCTTAACTGACAGAGTATGTTTTTCTGCATTGGTCTACCCCTTTTTGCACAATTACCTTTTCTACATTTATTATCTCTATCATTTTATTTTATTTTCCCCACCCTGATGACTATTCCTGTGTTTATTTTTGTCTTGAAATGTCCATGTGGGCTTTTGTGTATTTGTGTATTTATGTAAGCTACTGGATACCTGAATTTCCCCCTGGGGATCAATGAAGTTACTCTACTCTACTCTACTCTACTCTACGTGCGGGAAAAGTTCAGAGCCCGGTATGAACATGGGCAGTTCGCAGATAAGCACTGTAGTGGCGAACGTAACAGGTGCAGGCACCGGCACCATTCTGGTCGGCCTGAAAGCCCTACCAGTGTTTGGGGCACCAACCACTATGCGCCACAATTGTGGCCTCTTAAATTGAGATTGACTAAAAAGCGTCATGAAAAAATACTGAATTACATTCCAAAACATATATTTATTAGCTAGTAGATTATTATTATTATTATTTAATTATGAGGGGGGGGCTCCTTACCAGCTATGCTTAGGACCTCCAAAACCTTAGCATCTGCCCTACAAACACACACACACACACA